>NC_048307.1:82242315-82293587 GCF_013100865.1 Trachemys scripta elegans | reverse complement strand
GCGGGGGGGGGGGGGGGGGGGGGGGGGGGGGGGGGGGGGGGGGGGGGGGGGGGGGGGGGGTAGTTTGGTGCCTGCAGGGATCTTCCTGCAGGGTTAGTTTGTTTTCTGGTGCTGCTGAATGTTAACAGAAAAACCGCAGCACTCTACTTGCCTGAAGGGGCCCAGACAAGCACCACCACACTGCCCCCCCCCCCCAACTGGCTGAGATTGGCCAGGCTTCTGCAGCACTCTACAAGCTATGCTTGGTATGTTGGAAAGCACGGACGGCGCTGAAGCTTACCATGGCCGCATGCAAGCCGAATTCTGTTGCTGGAACGTGAACCTCTGTTGCCCAGACCTGTGATTGATCTCTAGCAGCAAAGTCACAGGCACTCAGCATTAAGAGGCAAAATGCGACCTTGCACAGAAATCACATGTGCTATGTAATGTGAACAGTGTTGGTCACCGTGAAAGAGTATAAGCATTGTTCTGCAAAATGTAGCTTTTAAAACAATTCTCTCTTTTTTCCCCTCCCTACAGCAGCTGCAAATTCCTCAAGCCTCCCTCCTCCATCCCGAAGGTTATCACAGATAAGGCGTCGTAAGAAGAAGACGCGGGAGGACATGTTTTCTGAAATTATGCAATCCAGCAGGAGTGACAGAGCTCATCTGAATGAGTGGAAGGAAACAGTTTCAAAGTATAGGAAAGAAGTCAGTGAACGTGAGGACAGGAGGGACCAACGTGAGGAGAGGAGGGACCAACGTGAGGAGAGGAGGGACGATCGAGATGAGAGATGGCGGCAGGAAGACCAGAGGATTAAGGATGCAACGCTGGGGCTGCTCCGGCGTCTGGTGGAGGTTCAGGAACGGCTGCTGGAAAACAGACTGCCGCTTCAGCCCCTGTTCCACCCTCCCCCCTCCCCATGTTCCGTATCCTCCTCACCCAGACGTGTAAGAACGCGGGGGGGGAGGCTCCGTACACCTTCCCATTCCACCCCAGTAGACAGCCCAAGCAAAAGGCTGTCATTTTTTTAACCTTTTCTTTGTGGCTTTTTCCTTCCCAGCAATCCTCCTCCCAAATACCACCCGGGTTCCCTCCCTCTTTTTCTAATCTATTAATAAAGAATAAATGATTTTTAAATGATAGTGACTTTATTTGGTTTGAAAGAAAGCTGGGGGAAGGGGCAGGGTGGGTTCCTTACAGAAAATCAGTCAGTAAAGGGGGAGGGTATTCATGAAGGAGAAACAAACAGATATTTCACACGGTAGCCTGGCCAGCCATGAAACTGGTTTTCAAAGCTTCTCTGATGCACAGCGCTTCATGGTGTGATCTTCTAATCGCCCTGGTGTCTGGCTGCGCGTAATCAGCAGCCAGGCGATTTGCCTCAGCCTCCCACCCCGCCATAAAGGTCTCCCCCTTACTTTCACAGAGATTGTGGAGCACACAGCAAGCAGAAATAACAATGGGGAGATTTCTTTGGCTGAGGTCAGAGCGAGTCAATAATGAACGCCAGCGGCCTTTTAAACGGCCAAATGCACATTCTACCACCATTCTGCACTTGCTTAGCCTGTAGTTAAACAGCTCCTGACTCCTGTCCAGGCTGCCTGTGTATGGCTTCATAAGCCATGGCATTAAGGGGTAGGCTGGGTCCCCAAGAATAACTATGGGCATTTCAACATCCCCAACGGTTATTTTCTGGTCCGGAAAGTAAGTCCCTTGCTGCAGCCCTTTAAACAGAGTAGTGTTCCTGAAGACGCGAGCGTCATGAACCCTTCCCGCCCAGCCCGCGTTGATGTTGGTGAAACGTCCCTTGTGATCCACAAGTGCTTGCAGCACCATTGAAAAGTACCCCTTGCGGTTTATGTACTCGGTGGCTTGGTGCTCCGGTGCCAAGATAGGGATATGGGTTCCGTCTATTGCCCCACCACAGTTAGGGAATCCCATTGCAGCAAAACCATCCACTATAGCCTGCACATTTCCCAGAGTCACTAACTTTCGTAGCAGCACCTGAGTGATTGCTTTGGCTACTTGCATCACAGCAGCCCCCACAGTAGATTTGCCCACTCCAAATTGATTCCCGACTGACCGGTAGCTGTCTGGCGTTGCAAGCTTCCACAGGGCTATCGCCACGCGCTTCTCAACTGTGAGGGCTGCTCTCATCTTGGTATTCTGGCGTTTCAGGGCAGGGGACAGCAAGTCACAAAGTTCCATGAAAGTGCCCTTACGCATGCGAAAGTTCCGCAGCCACTGGGAATCGTCCCAGACCTGCAACACTATGCGGTCCCACCAGTCTGTGCTTGTCTCCCGGGCCCAGAATCGGCGTTCCATGGATAGAATCTGCCCCATTAACAACATGATCTCCAAAGCACCGGGGCCTGTGGTTTCACTGAATTCTGTATCCGTGTCTGTGTCCATGTCCTCATCATGCTGCCGCCGCCGCTGCCTCCTCTCCTCGTTTTTCTGGTCCTGGCTGAGCATAAACTCCACGAGAACGCGCGAGGTGTTTGCAATATTCATGAGTGCTGTCTTGACCTCAGCGGGCTCCATGCTTGCCGTGGTATGGAGTCTGCAGTGTTCACCCACCCAGGAAAAAAGGCGCGAAAATGGTTGTCTGCCGTCCGTTGCTTTCATGCAGGGAGGGAGGGAGGGAGGAAGTGAGACTGTACCCAGAACCACCTGCGACGATGTTTTTTGTCCCATCAGGCACTGGGATCTTAACCCACAATCCCAATGGGCGCGGGAGACTGCGGGAACTATGTGATAGCTATGGATTTGCTACCCACAGTGCAACGGTGCAGAAATCGACGCTAGCCCCGCTACTTGGACGCACACCACCGAATTACTGTGCTAGTGTGGCCGCACTCATTTCGACTTTATACAACCTGTTTCTCAAATCCGAATTATCTAAATTCGGATTAATCCCGTAGTGTAGACATACCCTAAGTGTGGGATTTTGGGGGGGAAAAAAAGACAGGTAAGTGGATACTTTAGTTGATGTTGAATTCAGAAGAAACCTTGGGGGGAAATTTAAGATGGAGGCCAAGGGATTCCTTTTCCTTGTGAAAAACCATGAGGAGGGTCTGCCACGATAGCTCCCAACTCGCTGACCATCCCGGCCAAAATGACAGCCACTAAAAAAAAAAAAAAGAGCAATTTTCAGGTGGGGGCATGGCACATATCTTGTTGACACAAGATCATCAATCTGAACTCTTGGTGACAAGATTGAGGGACCAGTGAGTGCTCTGACCACTGGTTGGAAGGTCCTAATCAGGCCCCCCATGAATAATACTGTAGTAGAATTAGTGAAAACAGAATGTCCATCTACTGATGGGAGGAAGGCACTAATCATGCAAGGTGGACTCATAACGAGCTAGTAGAAAGTTCTGAATTGTTTTTTTTTGTTTGTTTTTTTAAAGAGACAGGAGATAATCTAAAATGACTGGAGTATCTGCAGTGACTGGAGAATGTTGACAGTGCTGCACCCAGGCAGAGAAATGCTTCTATTTAGCTAGATAGCAGGTCCTAGGTGAATCTTTCCTACTTAGAGTAAGGATAGCCTTTAACGGGTGCTAAGCAGGAGCATTCTATTTCAGACGCCCATCTCAACACCAGACAGTGAGGTGGAGTGAACTTGGATTAGGGTGTCTGATTCTGCCCCCCACCCTGCTCTAGAGTTCAGAGGTCTGGGAAGGGGTGAATCTTGATGAGAGGCAGGCTGACATTGTCAGGAGCTCTGGAAAGCAACACTGCCTTGGGCCAAATGGATGAGAGAAGAACGATGTTGGCCCTGTTGTGGTGTATCTTTTGTAGGACATGTGAAAGCCGGGGAATGGGAGAAAAGGCATATTTGAGATAGTTTTCCATGACAACAGGAGTGCATCGCCCTGGGAGTTCTGGCCCATGGCTCCTCTGGAGTACTACTAAGGAATTTCTGTTTGTTTTGGATGCAAAGAGGTCGCACTGAGGCGTTCCCCACTCTGTGGGTATTTGGCTCAGGAGAGAGTGGTGGATCTCCCACCTGTGGCCTGCAGAGAAGTGCCTGCTCAGGAGTTCTGAATACCTGGGAAGTATGATGCAGTGATGCAGTTTCTGATGCACCAGTTCCAAAGCCTGACTGTTTCTAGGCAAAGGGGAAGAGAGCTTGCTCCACCCTGTTTATGTAAAAGACCATAGTGACACTGACATCACTTGGATATGGAATGACTGTATAAGCAGGAGAAAAGCCCTGCAAGTGAGGTGAAGTCAGTACTGATTGCAAATCCCGACCCATGCTCATAGATTAAACCGGTGGATGACTGTCCTTCTGATTCAGTGCTGGAGTCACCAACAGATGCTTCTTCCTGCACACTTTACCCTCCAGTCTGGGGGTTTTCAGTGGTGCCGGTCCTTTAGGGTCCACGTGCAAAGGCTCACCCACCTTGACAGGCTTGAGGATGGATTACATCTCTTGTGGACAGTCCTTGACAGGGATCTGTCCTTGCAACCAGGAGAGTGCTCCCATTCTCATGGGAACCCCTGGAAGAAAAGACTTCTCTTCTAAGTACATGCTTAGCTTGTCTGTTGAGGTCAATGCACTAAGAAGGTGGAGAGGGCAAGTCTCCCTGGCCTGGATCAGAGGAGCCTCAGAGCCTTCTCCATCAGGTATTTCCTTAGGTGAAGTTCATGAACTTCACGAGTTCTTGGTGGAAACGAATGACAGATATTATGCCTTGCAGAAATATGTGCCTCACCCAAGAAGTAGAGGCAGCACTCTTGATTGCTGCTGATGGAGAAGGAGAAAGGGCAAGAGATGCAGTTCTTGAACCCCTGGACTCTGGGCATAGTCCCGGACCATGGGGACAGCATAGGTTCTGGAACTAGGGGTGCTACAGGGGTGAAGTGGACTCCATTATATAGATGGTTTACAATTTGGTTCAATGGCTCAGCATCCCCCTGTAAAAATTGTTTGAGGAGCCCTGGAGGAGGGAGTCCTCAGCTGGTGACAAAAAGCTACATTAACTATGCTATAAAACTCTAGCTATACTAACAGGCTAAGTAGCATAAAAACCATTTGTAAAACTATACGTTTTATCAAAAAAGCTGGAGAACACTGAGAACACGGGATTCCAACTCAGACCACGTGGCAGTAAGAAGGAACTGGAGAGACGCTAGCCCGCATTGCCTCCTATGCTCTGGAGCACGAGGAGATCCACTGCACATATGCAGTCCAATGGACACGGTTAGAATTTCCAGACTTGGGAGCATGGCACATGCACACCCACGTGTAGAACACACATAGCGACCAGCACTTGAAGAGGAAACAAGGGTTATGGGACTCTGTGATACCCAAACATATTAGTGATATCTGGAAAGTATAACTCGGTCTTCCTTGCTTTTGAGGGCTTGAGCTTCATGCAGTGAATTAACATCAATCCTTGCATATTTACTCTTAAACTGGAGCGTACTGCAAGATTTTAAACATTAAATTAGAAAGTAGAAATGCCTGTCATCTACAAAGCCTCCTTTCCTTCAAGCTGCATATTCATATCCTATGAGGAACAGGATCACAAGGAAGAATATTCCAGAGATTCTTTCTGTCAGTTTCCATACAAAACCAACCTGAAACCGGTTGACTAACCCAAGCATTCCATGGAACATCATTAGTCAGGCGCTCCAGCTTTAGAGGTGGAGATATGACTTTCCTCCAACAAGGGCAGCACTGTATGGTTTTTGGACTTTGCAGCTGGGCTAGTTTTTATTGGCATCTAGTTATCAGGTTCTCTTCAAATTCAGAAGGGCTTTTTCGGTGTACAGATCAAAATTTATGAAAGGCAGAATGACCACCCATTTTGCCTCTATGGGCTATTTGGAGTGTGTTTTTAATTTGCATGCAAATAAAAATGTTAAAAATACTAGAACTGGAATGCACCATTTTAAAATAAAATTGAGAATACATGATTAAGAGTAGAGACACAGATCAAACTGCACTCACATATGCTTGGATATTCCTTCATGATACATGACGACAACGTAAAAGCAATGTCAATTGTTTCACTGCGGTAGTTTGTGTTTTATCCGCTGGCTGCAGTCACTAGAAAGGGAAATGATCACACTTGAGCAGCTTTGACGTTCATTCCAGTAGAGGGCACTAGTACACAATGAGAGGACAGAGTAGATTATATAAATTTTGCTTTAATGGGAGAGGGGAAAAAAAAAAAAAAATCAAACCTTGTGTTGGAGAAAGACAAAAAATACACTAAGGTGTGTTAAGAGCCAACTGGATTAGTAAATGGTCTAAAAGTCAGTTTTAAGACGCTAAATGCAGGCTACTGAGGAAAAAACTTATTTAAATGCCAAGTATCAGGGGGTAGCCGTGTTAGTCTGTATCTACAAAAACAACAAGGAGTCTGGTGGCACCTTAAAGACTAACAGATTTATTTGGGCATAAGCTTTCGTGAGTAAAAACCTCACTTCTTCGGATGCATAGACTCTATGCATCCGAAGAAGTGAGGTTTTTACTCACGAAAGCTTATGCCCAAATAAATCTGTTAGTCTTTAAGGTGCCACCAGACTCCTTGTTATTTAAATGCATTCTTTTAATCTAGCGTTTAGCAATAAGTCAGCATCTTTACATGGTCTATACACAGCAGAAAGCTTTGTATATTACAGGGACAACACTCGCATGAAGTGCTGTAGCATGAATGAGTAGTGTAAAGAACGTTTCAATACGTTTAAACACTAGTGCCATGGAATTCTGGTATCCCACTTTACAGTTCCTCAACCAGATGTTGCATTTGGACAGGACAGGACAGGACTGACATCTAAGTTACTGACCTCAAAGCAGTGTTTCTTAAACCGTTGAAAGCGAAGCCCCTTTTAGGGAAACGAAACCAACTGCACACATACATTAGAAGATGTATCCATTAACAGGTGTAGGCCTCCACCATGCTTCCTTTCCTCAAGCATATCCTTCATACCCATGCCCAACCTTCCCCCTGCCCACCAACCACACTCACTTCAGGAAAAGCCTGCGTTGAACTTCAAATATGGTCTTTCATACTTTGTCAGATCTATTGCTGCTCACCAACGTTGACATTTAAAGCATTACTGGCGTTCACGATATCACCCACTGAAATGAACAGGGTATTCACACCTTCAGATGCTCTCCAAAGAAGGCTTCCATCAACAAAGCTAGCTTCATTCAGGGAGCTGGTGTTCCTACCCCAACAGAAGACACCCTTCTGTCAGTGTAGGCCACATCTACAGGGCTATGCCGGCATAGCTACACCAACATAGTTACACCAGTAGAGTCCATGTAGCGCAGACATGCCCTTATAAATATCAATTTAAGGCCCGTGCTGGAGGCACTCTATCCGACAAGGTTTTGTGAGAGCAGAATTGAAAGCTCAAGCCTTAAAGAACAGATTGAAATTTGAAGCTTGATTTAACAGACAATTTTAAATGTCAGATAAGGCTTCTATTAGCGAGTCAAGCATGTGGGAAAACTAGTTAACAGTTGTTTAGTGGACTGCATTCCCACTGAGAGTCAAATGACCTCACATCTGAGCAAGATGGCACTTATTAAATTAGCATTTCAGCCCCAAGAAATGTCTTTTGCAGTTTTTTGTGGTGAAAAAAAAATGCATCATACCTTATGAACTCTGTCTATCGGCTCACACAAATTCAGTTATCTTTTAAAGACAGGATGAACTACTGCTGACTTGTTTTATTCATCATGTAGACTAATAATGCATTTAAAATGTTGTTAGTTTGTAGTTGAATCAGCTGAAGTGACACAGTAATGCAAATCACTGCATTTTTTAACAGGTGGGGAAGTCAGCTGAGAAATATAGTTCGTACAGGTTAGTATTAAACAGCCACACACTTCTTAAGGGCTCAAGTCAACATCCATTAAATTTCAGACTTTAATTTAAGTTAGCTTGGGACTTGAACATTTACACTTTTCCAGAAAAGTGCATGTCCTTTAGAAAGCACGTGAAGAGACAGCAAGCAAGTGCTAAGTTAGCCTGTTAGTACAATTGCCTTCCACTGCCTTCTATCTGAGAAATGGAGAAGCATAGTCTAATGGTGCGGTATATTCATACTGGATACGTACTGCAGGACATCAATTTCACCCTCTTGCTTTTAAAAACACCATAATTGATGCTTAAGACTACAGCCACCTGAAGTTAATTATTGATCTACAATTGCTCATGTAACTCCATGCTCTGTAACAGACATAACAATATGGACCACTTGCACAGCAGACTTGCAAAACACATTTGAAGATTGAAGATAAAACTAGGGAAGGAGGCTGCTCACTATTGTAACGTCTCCCAGGACTCATGAACAAACAATTCACTCAGAGTTCAAAGGGTATCTGCCTCACTTTCAGTGAATAGACAAACCACCTAATAAAAAGAAACACCCAAAAAAGTCAGCTGAACTTCAGGAACTACACCTCTACCCCGATATAACGCTGTCCTCGGGAGCCAAAAAAATCTTACCGCGTTATAGGTGAAACTGCGTTATATCGAACTTGCTTTGATCCGCCGGAGTGCGCAGCCCCCCACACACACACCCCCGAGCGCTGCTTTACCGCGTTATATCCGAATTCGTGTTATATTGGGTTGCGTTATATTGGGGTAGAGGTGTACTGCAATTCCCAAATATGCTGCAAGAGATTCCTGAAGTGGATTATCTCATGAATTGAAGCACAGTATTCTCAGAGAACCATCTCAAAAGCCATGCCAGAAAAAGTCTGTTTTCTTACCCAAGTAACCTCCTCAGAAAAAACAAAGACGTTAGACAATAAGACCTAAGTCCCCCACCTGCCAGAGACAGGGGAACCTCAGTGTGAGCTAGTATAACAAAGCTCTTCACATTTTTTTTTCTTTTCTCAGCCTGCTAATGGGAGGAACCAAAACCACTTGTAAGCGCTGGTACATCATATTCCAGCCTGGGTAGAAACAATTTGCCCTCACTCTTAGCTACATTTCACTCCTCTGTTGGATGAAATATAAATAGCTCATCTGTGTCAGAGGCCCTATAATGCTCATAGCACTCATGTAAGGGATGGGGTTTTGGAACAGAAAAGTCTTATTCTACTCCTGCAGCCACCATGAAGTTCCACATTAACACCTGTTAAATCCTATGTTGTCTGATTTGTTAAGTATAGCACTTAAATG
The DNA here is from genome assembly GCF_013100865.1 of Trachemys scripta elegans. Lineage (NCBI taxonomy): Eukaryota > Metazoa > Chordata > Testudines > Emydidae > Trachemys > Trachemys scripta. Next base: position 82,284,441 of record NC_048307.1, on the reverse strand, counting down.
TCAATGTTCCAGAACTAAAAGTAACCTTTAAAAAAAAAAAAAAAGTGTACCAATTTGGATTCAAGAACTTGGAGAGTCCAATAAGAGGCAAGTGATTGATTAAAAAAGCTGAAAGGTTTGTATACACAAGTGTTTAGAAGTGATTTACAAATTCAAGCTTAATCCTACACTGAGACTATCAAATTTGTTCATCTCCTGATGAGGGCCATGCTAAACTGGCCCGAGTCCTATAACAAGGGGAGCAATAACTGAAGTTCTTCAGGAGTATTACAATATGAATTCCCTTTAGTTATTGATCTGTGGTAATTTTTTTTTTTAAATCTAGTTCTGGAGCAGACATGCTATGAACACACTGAAAATGCTGTAAACACTTCAAAAATTCTATGCCATGAAACAGCTAAAACATTCCATATTCAGATATAAAATTCTGCAGCTGCCAAAGGTTTTGGAAGCATTACACAGCAGAAAATCTTTCCTGCTCTAAAACACATTAAATAAAAATATTTAGGTACTTAAATCTCTAAGCTTTTGGATAGTAAGTCCTTTCTACTTATTCTAGATCTCCCTCACAAAAGTGCAATGTGGTTAGCATGTCTACTTGTTTTCATTTTGATGCACCAATTTTCTGTTTTAAAAATGTGACCTACTTTACATGACCACGTAGGATTCAGGTATGTGGAGGCATTAGATTGTGTATTAATCGTTATGCCAACAGGAAGTGCTCCATGTCAAGTTGGAATTTCACTGCTAGTTATAAAAGCAGCACCAAAACACCAATAAAAGCTAGGAGCCATCCTGGCAATCCACTATGGACACGTATAATACTAAATCCGTTAAGCATAGTGTTCAGTTATGCAGTAATTGGAGCGCCACACTTCAAAAACCAGATGTTCAAATTCTCAACAAGCACTACATTTAAATTAACCTAGAAACAAGAACTAAGTGTTGACACAATATATAAGTTCTCACCCCTTTACAGAGTACTGAAATATAAATTAATTTCCCAGACCTGTGAAGAATTTTCTAAATTTAAACCTTAATAGGTTTTAAAGCTTTCCCACAAGTTAGATGAGAAACACTAAAAACATGACCACCTGAGATACGGCTCCATCTAACACAAAATCCATGTTTAAAGGTGTACTAGACACCTACTAACCAGCAACCTACATCTATCAGAGGGCAATCAAGAGGTGGATCTGACCAGGAAGGTGAAGTGGTAATGAAAGTAGTCCAGCCTCTCACTGGGACCTCCAGCTGCTGTAGAAGACTGAATTCTCACTAGAGTGCTGTTTCCAGAGCTAATCCTGAGTATCCTTCTGGAATCGCCTTGTGGCTAATAAGCATTTGATAAGTTGGAAGCCCCTTCGGCAAGTTGCTGAAAGAGACCCCCCCCCTTGCTCCTGTAGTCTTCCCCAAACCTCCATTTTTGGGGTCCAATCTCACCTCCTAGAAATCTGAGATTTTCCCAACAGAGTAAAACTGACAAGATTTGCTAGTTTTGCCACTGCCCTCGGAGTTCTGAACTGCAGCAATGAAACTCACCAGAGCCTTGACAGTTTTCGCTTTGATGCTTAATAAGGCTGTGAGCAGCAGCACTGGGGTCAAAAGGAACACTGAATCAGTTTACTTTCTGCTCATATTCAGAGGGCCAGCAATTTTTCTTTTAAATTAAGGCTCCAATCCACAGAACCTTATATTAAGACTTGCAATCACCAGGGGCTAGTGGATTTTTCAATCCATTCATGCACACAATAAGATTCACATGAAAAAAAATGTTAAACAGAGGAAGATTGAAGTTCACGACTCCTACAGTCTAGGTTTGGTCTATACTGGGAGCTTACCCCAAAGCCATCTATCCATGACGTAGCAACACCAGCACAAACAGGCAAAGCCACTAAGCTCCACAGTTGCAAATAAGTAGTACTCACGGTCATTAGCAGTTTGGGTGAGTGCAGTACATCAGCGGTTGGAATAAGGGCAAATCCCCCCCGTGTAGACAAGGCTTATTCCCTGCTTTTCCACTGACTTTCTGGTTCTCTATTTCCCACCATTGTTAGAACAAATGTTACACTATTAACCTACCTCAAAGGTTTAGAGGTTTGTAAGTCTCCAAGACCCATGAAAGAAAGGAACAACAGAACTAGAAGAATTGCAAGGAACAGAAAAGTGCCAGACTGTATACCATGTAACTTTCGGTACTTGCTAGCAGCCACTGCACCATGGCAAATCCCAGTAAAAAAGTACATGGGGAGACTGTGAAGATCACATCTCCAAACTTACAGTCAGCACCTTACGCAAACAGAGAAATACAATATTTTTTTAAACCGCAACCTTATTCTGCCCCTTACAGCAGACTAAGGGATCTCACAGAAACCATTACCTTCATTACTGTAAAAGTTGTGCGACCCAGTTTACTTTGTTGCTATCTGTAAAGCAGAACCTACCAAAGACTGAAAACTACACTTTTCCCTTGCTGTTGTCAAAGATACCCTGATGTAATTTGTTGACATTTATCATTAAGGAGAGAGACTTCTGAAAGCCTTACAAAGGAATAAAGCTTCTTAGGATTTAAAAAAGCCTACATTAACCAGCAGGGATGGCAAGAATGGATTAGTCCTACAGATTGAGACATTACAGTGAAACACAAAGTTCTGAAATAACTAAGCTAAGATGATGTATTGAGTGACCTTCAGCACTGCTAACAAACTGTCCTCAAATATTTATCTACCAAGTTCAGAATGAGAGTTAGGTTGACTGCAATAAGTTAGTCACTCAAATGTTAGCTGCATTTTTCTTTTGACTACACTAGGTTAGACATGCTTTTTTAAAATTATATATACATTTATTCATTCATTTGCTACATACACAATACAAGAACAAATGCACCATGAAATTCTTAAGCTTTCTGGGAAGCTCTTTTCCACATCTATTAACAACATCTTTTCTACCTCTGCAGACAATCTCATGATGCTTTGAGTAAGTAGAGGATAGAATATTTGCAGAAATAGCAAGATGATGTGATGGAAGTTCCATTTAAATGTATAAACTCTGATCAAAATTCTCCAATTCAGTTTTTTTCCTGGGTTTGTCGTCTTGCAATTTCAATGCATCTAGCGTATCCGAACCTCCACCTCAAAATGAATGCACCCCTTGCGGCAAAGTTAGAACACACAATGAAAACAAGGTAGAAACACTAACATTTTGGAACAGGAGCATTTGGTGTTTGTGAGAAAAGTCTGAAAACTACATTTAAATTATCTGCAGAACGGCTGCTTCAAGGCCATGTTGAATTAGCTTAATAATATAGATTTGTAACATGGGAATTCATACCTATTTATACAAGCAATTGGAGCACCTGTAAAACCATGACCAATGGTCTAATCCAAGATGCACTGAAGTCAAAGGAAATCTCTCCATTAATGGTAGTTCAGTGCCTAAAGCCCAATTTTTCAAGAGAGCTCAGCTGCCATTTTGGCACTCAAAAGACGTGACCAGCACCCAGCTGCTTGTGCTGAGCACATGACAATCTGACTGCTCCCATGTAGGTACCCAAATGAAACAGAGCTTTTTGAACAGTCTGACCCTAAGTGTGTGTGTGTGGGGGGGGGGGGGGGCTGCACAACACCATACTGTCGCCTAAAAAGACAAAAAACACGCTTCTACCCACCCTGGCATCAGAGGCCTTCAAGCCTTGCGCCCCACCCCCCGCCCCCAAAGTAATGTTTACTATAGAGACCCCCTTATTTTGCTTTTGCTATACCCCATCCCTTGTATCCACAGACCATTTTGCCTAGTCTACACTTAAAATTCGTTGCTATAGCTATTCAGACAAGTGTTTTTGCTGGAACAGCTATACTGGTTCCCAGGCAAAATAAGCTATACAGACAAAAGTACTTTTAAGCCAGAATACTGCATCTACGCTAGTGCTTTTACCGGCATAGAAAGACCAAAACCACACCCCTCTAACCAACACTATTAGGCCAGCAAAAGTTTTAGTATAGATCTGACTGAAGTCTTTTAGAGTAAGGGCCATGACTTCATGCCAGCGTGTACAGTACCTATGCTGCATACGAATTCTAAAGCAGTCCATTATCCTATTCTTTGTACTTTTCACAATTTCAGGGGTGAAATAAAGAGAGATTAAAGCTGTCCCAAATTCTGCCTGGAATTTAATTTAACTTGTAGAATTGGTATAAGCAGACAATTCCAATTCCCGAGCTTTCTGATCACAACTATTAGTTAAATTTTAGAAGTATATCACTTAAATGACCTGCAAGAACTGGTGTTATAACTTCTGATTTTTAAAATCATCCCTTTGTCCCAATTATCTTTTAAAGCAGCCACAATGTTACAAAAATTAGTTCTCACCATATTTTGAGGGTGTGTAAAGTTCAGTTTACTTGGGTCTCTGTTTAGATTGATATGTTTTCCTTCACTTTATTCACTTCTTTACAAGCTTTTGCAAAGCTCCATCTAAAATCCATTGTCCTGACAAAACCCTTTGCTGTACTCAACAACTGAACTTCTAATCTGCCTACAGATTAACATGAAATTCAGTTTTCAAATATAACTGTTATATTATAGTGTCGTATAAAGATTCTTTTAGATTGACAAAAGAAAGCTGGAACCTGAACAGCAAGTGATTCCTCCGTTGCACTTTACTCCCACCCACACATCCCCTTTTGGATATTCTAGCACAGAAATTGTACCAATTGATGTTGTACTGACACCGCCATTCAGCTGAGGAAAAAACTTCCAAATAAAACCTATCAACCACAAAAAAAAGCAACCCTCACTTGGTTAGTAGCTTTTTTTAAGCCTGTGCTTCTGGCCTTGTGTTGAGAAATCTCTTTACTACTCAGAGAAGCTATCTGAGAAAGTAGACAGGATCCCTGAATTGGCCCCGCTCAACTGCTGAAGCACTGGAGTAGGCGGAGGGTCTACTGTTAAGCCAAACAAGGCTGGGGACTCCTTTGAAATGTTCCTATAATACAGGGCTTTTTGGAGCTGTGCTCCGGCTCCGCTCCAGCTCCAGGCAAAAACCTGCAGCTCCACTGCTCCGCATTCCGCTCCAAAGCCCTGCCCATAAAGACCCCATCCTTGCCAGAAAAAGAGAGAGAGGGGAGGAAACAGACTTCTAGAGAGCTGCTGAGAAAGCACCTGGCTTTGAGCCTAGAGACAGAAGCCTGGGAAGTGGGGTCTCTGCATGTTCACCAGGTGTACCTGTAGAGGGTACCTATAGGATACCACATGAAAGGTGGGAAAGTACCTTCTGCTTGCCTCCAAGCCTTTAAAAAGGTGGGTGAAACAGCAGCTCCATGCCTGATGCAGCAGTGGATTCTCATGATAGGGACCTTGATATTTTCTGACAAGACGGTTTTGCATTTCAGCGTACGCAGCCATTTAAGACGTGCAGAGAAACCTCTAACCCAGTAAAAAGCACATTCTCTAATCAGCATAGTTTTTAACAGAAAATTAGATAAAGAAATAAGACTAATGGCTTTCCAACAAAATTCACTGAAAGAACACTGTCCAAACTCAAATACCCAACACATTCTACTATTTAAACCTAATAGCAGCTTACGAGCATATAAAATGGTGTCTTAGGGAAAGATTCAATTGCCTGTACTGTATGTTAATTTTATGAGCAAAAGGTAGGATAAATGTGACACCCGAGTTTTAAAGTCATATAGATATAAAATTAAGTTTTTAAAGCCAACTTAGAAATTAAACAGACCTTCAGACTGACTCTCCCTGCAGTTTTATAACATGTAAATTAAGATGCTTACACCCTCCTTCGTACAATACTTACTGTTCTTATACATGAGCAAATCAAGTTTATTTGAGCTCCAGGGATCTGAACAGAGGCTGTGCGCCCAATTCATCAGCACTATATTTTGATTAATACCGTTCTCCACATCTTTGCACTCACTTCACCTTGGGCAGTGCAGGGCAATGGGGAAATTAGGTTTTACATATTCAGAAATGTCAAAGTATATAAATGCACTACAGTTTAGTAAATGCCAGTGTGCATGTCTCAGGTTTGTAGCTTTCCATTCCCTACCAAGAATGCACCCTTATAATCCACAGCCAATTCCAGTACTATCTCAAGCCCTCCCATTTCACCAGTTTTCAAACCACATTAACAAGATACAAGAAGGTGAAGCGGTGAATGGCAACTCTTTTAGGAGAGGCCACTGGTGACATGGTCACAATGCCAATCAGGTATTAGAAGAAAGTTTGCCAAAGGCCCCAGGGTATCTCTACACTGCAATAAGGAGGTCTGACTGCAGCACATATAGCTTGCTTGAGCTAGCTTGCTAAAAATAGCAGTGATGTCACGGCATCAAGGGCTAGGCAGGGTCCCACCTCCTGACTGCAGGGGATACACCCTTTCCCTACTATGGAGACAGGACTCAATCTACCTACCTGCCTTTTGCAGTTTCCCCACTGCAAGCCAATTTGCACTTCCACTGAACTTAATGAGAGTTTCGGCACCGACTTCAATGGAATGAGGATTAGTCTAGAAAGTGTTGAATTGAATCAACTAAACTAAGTGATAGGATTGGTATGTAAACTTTTCTATTGTGACAATAAGGCTGTGATTGCCGGTACATATTGCTAGTTTATTTTTAAGTATTTTCTCATAAATAAAGTAGTAGTCCACCCCCAGTGGAAATAGTCTTTAGCCTTGGGGCAATCATACATTAACCTAAACACTTCTGACTCAAACAAAAGAACTCTTAATGTTATGAAACTAGGGGGGGAAGGTAACATTTGAGCAAGAAAAACCAGAAGAAACACCTGGATTGACGGTACCATGGAACCTCAAAGATACGAACACCAGAGTTATGGTCTAACCGGTCAACCAGACACCTAGTACATCCAGAAGTAACCCATCGGGCAGCAGCAGAGACCAAAAAAAGCAAATACCGTACTGTGCCTGTATTGCATCTTAAAGGTAGGCACACCTGGGCTGCTTGTCCCCACCATACACCCCCACCCACAGGGCAGCCACTTACAGCAAGACGCTGAGACTGTCAGCCCAAGGCAGCAGGAGCCAGCCAGCGGAGCAGGAGCAGCTCTGGGGTCTGCACCACTTTCACCCCTCCTCCCCTGCCCCCGTCGGAAGGGGGACATGCTTTTTTTTAAACCACCTCCCCCCTCCCCTGGGAGGGGGACACACTGTTTTCTCATACACACACGAACCCCTCTGCCTGGAGGACGACAAGCTTGGGGCTGACTAGGGAGCTCCGCTGCTGCATCTGGAGTCCAAACTGTGCTATGTTCAGAGTTACAGACAACCTCCATTCCTGAGGTGTCCATAACGGAGGTTCTTTTATATACACTTTTCTTAGGACTTCAAAAGGAAAAATCCATTGCACAGAAATAAACTACATTTCCCTGAGATATCATTGTCCACTTGGGTTCAAAGAGCATCCGTTGCATTAAGCCTTACATTATGCCTAGTTATGGAATGCATGTTAGTAACACAAAAGAAAGATTCTCTTCAGGGTACGGTTCTTGACATTTTAACAATTGTTGTGCTAATATTTTACTTCTATGCCAAATTTACCCATAACACAAGCGAATTTCAAGATGTCACAGAAATTGCCAGCTTTCATAATGCCGTGAAAGTGACCTGACAAATTCTCTCCTCAGTAGGCTCTTACAGAAAAGAAAGTTATTTCCTTTTGAGGTTGGGGGTTTATTAGATTATGAAAAACTATCTTCAGACAAACCTGTGAGGTACAGACAAGTTTTAAACATTAAGCAACTAAGTCTGCAGGATTCTGTGCTACTTTTCTGTTTCTAATACAAGAAGTCATGTGTGTATGTCTGTACCAAGGTCTAATTAAACCAAATCTGCATACAATTTCAGATTGTGGCTAATTCTCAAAAATTAAATCTGAGAATTTTATGTAGTAGAAAATAGTTATGGAAGCTTCATTTGAATGGCAACTAACAAGTGTCCTATCTTAATCCTAGTGAGGTATAGAACCAAGGTATTCCATTTATTTTATCAAGTGTGTTGAGACAGAAGTTAGCGATCTACTATAGCACCCAACTTATTGGTATTTACATTCAATTTTTATTTTAATATAGTAGTTTATGGGCTGAAGCTTTGTTTTTAATACAGTGAATATACTGCTCTTAAAAGGTACCAGATTTAGAGCCCTGAAGGCTTCATCCACAGAACAGGATCACAGAAGTGTAGTGACAATTCAAGTACTCCCCATATGGCCTCCACTATAAATCTTAATTATGACTAGACTGCCAGATTTTAAGATTACACTAAAATCTAACCCCCCAAAAAATATAGCTGAGTAAATTAAATTTGTAACCAACAAATCATATTTAATCAGGCAGCCTATAAGTCAGATTTTAATCACCAGTGACACCAGCCAAGTTGTCACCTCTCAAATCAAGAAATACCAGGTCATTTTTAACTCTAATGGTGCTAGCAGTGCCGGCACAATTCAGAAGATCTGTGCATAAGGTGGCGTACTCAAGATAAAGACAGTAATTAAAACCTGATTTCCTCTGAAATTAACAATGAGCATTCTTTTAGAGAATCTAGTTACCATGGTTTTCGTCTCCATGACACTTCCAATATTTCAACTGGCATTCAACAGTTATTAAAAATCTAGCCTAAAAATTATGCAAAGTTAATTCTGAAGAAAGATACTTTATAGTGAATGAATGATCTATTATAAAAGGTATATCATGCCATAACTTTGCACAGCATTTTACACAGATTAACATATACCCAACACCCTCCTCCACCCAAAAATCACATTTAAATATAGGACATGAAAATAGAGAAGTCAAGATGATTGGAAAAGAAAGGACAAGGCTTCAAGTAAAGAGCGAGTCATTATGTAAAGTGCCAGTTACATATTTTAGTATTTTTACACAAAGAGTGCAAGGTGAGAGAAGTAAACAGTACAGGAGGGGACGTCGGAGTGAAAATAAAGACTAAAGAAAGCAGATTTTGGAGAAAGGACACTTGGTGGATGGGAAAACAGACATCATTCCAAGTACAGAAAGCAGTTTGCAAATAGGGAAAGACAAGAGGAGAAAAGTAATGGAGCCACAAGGTGAGAGTGAGTAACGTGCGAGAGAGATGGAGCAGGGAATGAGATTCGATGTAAGCAGAAGTTATGCAACAGCTAAAATGAGCATGGGACGTCTGAACTGTTGGTGGAAAGAGACCAGGAGCCAGTCAAGTGAGTTGAGAAAGGGGGATGACATTAAGATGAAGCCAAATTCTGCTCTTGATTCAGAAATTACATCTATTGTGTGATTTCAATGGAGTTACTCTAGACTTACAGCTGTGTAAACAACAGTATCTATCAAGTGCTGTCAATTTCCCAGGAAAAAACAGTTTAGGACAGGGCACTGGTAAATATTAGCTTTAACCAGAGGTCCCCAAAGTGTGGGGCGTGCCTCCCTAGGGGGGCATGGAGGAACAGTCTGGGGCGGGCGCGGCAGGGGCAGGGCCCAGCCAGCCCTCCCTAACCCCAGCTCTGCTCAGGTCCCACCTCCCCGGCTCCTGGCCCCATGTGTGGCCCTGTCCCCAGCCTCAGCAAGGCCCCACACCAGCCCCCAGCCTCGGCTGCTGGCCGTGGCTCTGTTCCTGGCCTGGGGCCACGGCTGGGGGAAAGGCCGGGAGTGGAGCCGAACCTGGCCACAGGGCCAACTGCGGCTCCTGCCCCAGCCTTGGCCCCCTTACCCCGTCCACATCAGCCCCCAGCTCTGCATGCTTCTGGCTGCTTAATGCTGCAAGCTGACAACCCTGCATTACTGGCATTTTCATATAACAATGTTTTCATTTCCTCTTGTTTACACAATATTAAAAACTGAAGTGTGTCATAACATGCATAACTTCCTTGAGAAAATACTGAACCAAAATGTATACAGACATTCCAGTATTCAGTTTTATTACATATTAGTATTATGCCAACTGCAGTTTTACTTTATTTGTACAAACTTTAATTAATCTACAGACCCACTGTCTTATGTAACCACGCTTTGAATATGCAACTAAAACTAAGTAATGTGATGTGAGCTAGTATTAATGGGGCATTTTAACTTCCCTGATATCTGTTGAAAGACTAATACAGCAAAACATAATATGTCCTGCAAGTTCTTAGCATGTGTAGAGGACAACTTTCTGATTCAGAAAACTGAGGAAACAATTAGGGGGTCTATCCATTTTGGATCTGGTGTTGACCAACAGGAATGGAATTAGTTGTGAATGTAAAGGTGGTCAGGAACTTGGGAGGAAGTGATCATGAGGTGGATGAATTCAAGATCCTAGGAAAGGAAGACATGAGAATAGCAAAACAAGGACACTTGTTCAGAAAGGCAGATTTCAACCAACTCAGAAATAGTAGGCAAGGACCCATGGAAAGACCATTTAGGAAGAAAAGGAGTGGAAGGGGCTGGCAGTTCCTAAAATGATGTAATACCTGATGCTCAATATCAAGCTACTTCGATGCAGAAGATAGATAAGAGTCATAGAAGGCCAATGTGGCCACACATGGAGCTTTTTAGCTATCTAAATACCAAAGAGGATACATATAGGAAATGGAAGGTGGGGCATGTTTTTATACATGGGAATAGCGCAAGTGTGCAGGGACAAAAATCAGGACAGTTAAGGCTTGAGTTACAGCTGGCAAGAAATGGTTCTACAAATACATCAGACAAAAAAAAAGATCAAGGATGGTGCGTCCACGGCTCAGTGGAGAAGGTGAGCTAAGTAACAGAAAATGCTAGGAAGGCAGAGCTGCTCAATGTCAACTTTGCTTCAGTCTTCACACAAAAAACATGTGACCAGATGACTAGCAAAGTTACCATAGACAACAAAGGGGAAGGGAGGCAAATCAGTATAAGTAAAAGATCTGACTAATTTGAATGAATTCAAGTCAGTGGGGCCTGATGCTATTCATCCTGGGTGCTGACGGAATTAGCTGAAGAAATCTCAGAGCCCCTGACAATAATATTTACAAACTCATGGATGACAGGAGAAGGGCTAAGGTAGTGCCCATCTTTAAAAAGGGGGGAAAGGAGGAGCTGGGGAACTATAGACCAGTCAGCCTGACCTCGATACCTGGGAAGCTACTACCGCAAAGTATAAAACATTCAATTTGTGATTACCTGGAAGATGAAGGGGTTATTGCTAGCAGCCAGCATGGATTTACTAAGGAGAAATCATGCCAAATCAACTTGATTTCCTTCTTTGACAAGAACTATGAGGAGTCCAGTACCACCTTAAAGATTAACAGATTAAAGATTTATTGGGGATAAGTTTTTGTGGGTAAAAAACCCATTTCTTCAAATTTGCCCAAATAAATCTGTTAGTCTTTAAGATGCCACCAGACTCCTTGTTGTTTTTGTGGATACAGACTAACACGGCTACCCTCTGATTCTTTGACAAGGTAACTGGTTTGGTGGATGGGGGAATGCAATGGACATAACATACCTGAACTTTAGCAAGGCTCTTGACATAGTCCCACATGACAGTCTCATAAGTAAGGTGAAGAAATGCAGGCTTAGTGAAACTACCAATAAGTGGCTACATAGCTGGTTAAACAGTCAAAGAGTAACTATTAATGGAATGATGTCAGGTTGGAAGAAGGTCTCAAGTGAGGTTCCAGAGGAATCTGTTCTGAGTCCAGTATTATTTAACATCTCTATTAATTACCTGGATGTAGGAATAGAGAGCATACCGATCAAATGTGGAGATGACAAAGCTAGGGGGAGTTGTTAACACTTCAGAGGATAGAGCTAAAATTCAGAGGGATCTTGATAAATTGGAGAACTGGGCTATAGACAACAAAGTGAAATTCAGCAAAGATGTAAGGTGCTACACGCAGGGAAGAAAAACCAAATTTACAAATACAGAATGGGAGAACTGGTTTTACAGCATCACTGCTGAGAAGTATCTGGGAGTTGTGGTAGATCACAACCTCAACATGAGTCAACAACATGATGCTGTTGCAAAAAGCAAATGCAATTTTGGGCTGCATTAACAGAGGCATAGCATGCAGGTCATGGGAAGAGATACTACTGCTTTACTCTATGTTGTTTAGTCATCAACTAGAGTACTGTGTCCAATTTTGGTCACCAGTTTATAGAAAGGATGTAGAGAAACTGGAAAAGATCCAGAGGCAAGCAACAAAGACTATCAAAGGGATGGAATGCAAGCGTCATGAGCAAAGACTGAAAGAATGGGTATGTTTAGTTTGGAAAATAGGAGGATGGGGGTGGGGGAGGAAGAGACATGATAGAGATCTTCAAATACTTGAAAGGCTGCCATAAAAAGACGGAGAAAAGTTGTTCTCTTTTGCTACAGTGGGCAGGACAAGAGGCAATGTGTTCAAACTACAGCAGATTTAAATTAAATCTCAGGAAAAACTTCCTAACTGTAAGAACAGTAGGACAGTGGAACAGACTGCCTAAGGAAGACATGGAAGCTTCTTCATTGGAGGTTTTCAAAAAGAGGCTGGATAGCCATCTAGCTTGGGTGGTTTAGACATAACAAATCAAGCATTTTGGTGGGGGTTAGATTAGATGACCCTTGCTGACCCTTCTAGCCCTATGGTTCCATGAAACAGTTTTTCAAATGGAAAATGCCTTAAACTGGGCCTACCTAGCTTTCCCCAGAGCAGTAAAAGCCATTATTTTACCTGGTAAAAACCTCCTCCGGTTAACACCCTGCCATCCCTGTATCTATCCCAGGGGTCGGCAACGTTTGGCACGTGGCTCGCCAGGATAAGCACCCTAGCGGGCGGGCCAGTTTATTTACCTGCTGACGCGGCAGGTTTGGCCGATCGCGCTCCCCACTGGCCGTGGTCCCCCGTCCTGGGCCAATGGGGGCGGCGGGAAGCGGCGCGAGCGAGGGATGTGCTGGCCGCAGCTTCCCGCCGCCGCCATCGGCCCGGGACGGGGGACCACAGCCATTGGGGCCCGCAATCGACCGAACCTGCCGCGTCAGCAGGTAAATAAACTGGCCTGGCCCGCTAGGGTGCTTACCCTGGCGAGCCGCATGCCAAACATTGCCGACCCCTGATCTATCCTCTGAACTTTGTTTAGGTGCATAAAATCTTTAATGTAATAATTTTGCTAATTTGTAATATAGTGAAATATAAGTCAAAACAGTACACATTCACTCTGCAGCCCAAGCAAAATCTCAGATTTCCTCACTTGAGAGTCTGCTGAAATGGTCAATCTGTTCTGAAGGCCTCTGGAAGTCAAAATATTAAATGCTTTAGAATTCCAGTAAGACTTGAATACCACATTATTTCATGTTTCAGAGTGGTAGCCATGTTAGTCTGCATCTAAAGTGCCACAAGTACTCCTCATTCTTTTTACATTAGAATATGTAATTCAAGCTTTTAAAATAAAATAAAAAACCCCAAATGATAAAGTAACCATTTTGAGAAATCCCATAGTAGTTGCATAAGAAATCTACCTTTTAATCTTATGGCTCAATCAATTGTTTGGAGAAAGACCCATTTAAACTAACCTTGAAGCTCAGCTTTTCATTTCACTGTTACCAGTGAGGGAACAGAAAGTCTACTGAAACAGCAAGATGCTATTAGGCAAAGAAAGCCACAAAATAATGATAGGTATGTAGGATAAAAAGACAGTGCTCTGATTATTACCACCACCTATTTATATTACAGCAGTACCCTGACATGTCAGTCAAGGTAAGTCCCCATTATGTGGAGGATTGTATAAATTTAGAACAATGTCCCTTATTTTATTTTTCAAGTCTAAAATCAGTACCCCAAACTAGTTAGTGTAATTCTATAATAAAGACCGGAAATGTCTCAACTAACCGATGACTAGATCATCTCCAAAAGAATTCCTTTTCCAGTTGAGGTAGCATTGTAAAAAACAGCATTATAAAGCATTGTATTGTCAAAGAATCTGTCGGACAGTAAAAAGAGCTCAGGACACTTGCTTTGCAGAAAATTACTGCCAAATGCTGCCAGACCCATCTTTTCTTCTGTCTGGGCCACTGGCCAGACACTAATATTTTAGGCACCTACTAATTTTTAGCAGTGTAAAATATTGCATAATACCACCAACGTAGCCTTCCCACGACTATTTGAGGATGCTTTACTAAACTTTATCTCATGCTTTAACATTTTGCTTTTGTTTCCATACTGAAGGTAAAAGGTGAAAGATTTATACGATCTGAAGAGAAACCAGAGTATATACTACTACTAGGAGAAAGGAGATATGGTGGTTCACAAGACCATCACTTCAAAAGCGAATGCCCATATTTCCTTTCCCAATATGAATGCTTTCACTTTACTTTTAAGTTGCTTCTCATATTTGAGAACATGATGGCAGAAACCATCACATACTGGGTACAAAAAACTACATTTAAAAAATGTTAGTGTCACTTTGGTTAAACTCACTGAACTAGTTTGGCATGTCATTAGAATCATTGTCATGAGCCAACAAGTTACAACAGCCAATACATGTCTTCAGAAGCATCTTCAGAATCATATTACGGTGTAAAAAGCAACAGAGTCCTGTGGCACCTTTAAGACTAACAGATGTGTTGGAGCATAAGCTTTCGTGGATGAATACCCACTTCGTCAGACGCGTAGGTATTCATCCACAAAAGCTTATGCTCCAACACATCTGTTAGTCTAGAGGGTAGGTCTACACTTACCCGGTAGTTCAGCGGCAAGCAAATCAAATTTCTGGGTTCGACTTATCACGTCTTGTCTGGACGAGATAAGTCGAACCCGGAAGTGCTCGCCGTCGACTGCGGTACTCCAGTTCGGTGAGAGGAGTACCGCGAAGTCGACGGGGGAGCCTGTCTGCCGCGTCTGGACCGAGGTAAGTTCGAACTAAGGTACTTCGAACTTCAGCTACGTTATTCACGTAGCTGAAGTTGCGTACCTTAGTTCGAATTGGGGGGTTAGTGTAGACCTGCCCTTAAAGGTGCCACAGGACTCTCTGTTGCTTTTTACAGATCCAGACTAACATGGCTACCCCTCTGATATATTACAGTGTGCAAGTTTTGACAATACTGTATGCATATTTTAAATCTTTAAAACAGTTTAATTTGTCAAGTTGCTCCCTCCCCCATCCCCACAACGGAACAGGATTCAGTTACCTACATAAGGAGGATTTGTTGTAGAATTACACTTCAACTTAATACAGACATTTATATATATCCATCACTGTGGTATCTGATAACTTTACAAATTCACTGAAGTGAAAACAAGGACGCTAGACAGATATCAACTGAAATATTTGACCCAGAAAAAGTTTGTTAATGGTGCCAAAGAATATATTTGCAGGGCAAGATACTTTTACAGAATGTGCTTTGATAGTATCATTTCACTTGTTACAACTCGCCAAATTCAGAAGTGCATAGCGTCCTTACAATCTTTCCTGTTTAGCAAGTGCTGACTGAAGATTTATGAATAAAACTGGCAATCCCTACATCTACAGGCTGTATTGTTCAAGTTCATACTATCTTTAAAAAGGCTGCTCCCAAATCTGATTCTGCTGGCCTTGGTTTGCAAAACTTCCATCAAAGTCAGCAAGTGTTGTTTAGGAGGACTGCAGAATTGGGTTCATGTATACATAATTCTTCAAGCTATTTTCAGGGTATGGAGTGTTTGCTTGAGCCAACATTAAGATTTTGCAATATTATTTATATTCATGCATGATGCTACCAAGGAAAAAAACAATCTTATTTGTGTATATATACATACACAACGGTGCAACTGTTATTAACAGACCTTCCCCTTATTAGAGTCTTACTGGTAACTGTATACACGAATGCATTTTTCCATACATAAATTTCATGCAAAGGGTTATTTTCATATTGCATTTTTGAAGGGGTACATGCTATGCAGAAAAAAAAAATGCAGGTGTAACCCCCATGCCTTGGGGGTTGCCGTTCCTCTCTAGTGGCACCCAGACCATCTAGAGCTTGATGAGTCTACTACAGCCGTGGCTAGGAGCCAAACAGCTTTTAGCTCATGCAGTAGAGACACATACATCTAGTTCCAGAAGGTCCCAGGTTCAGTCCCGCATGTTGATGACTGGGGTCCGTTCATATTACACAGGCATTGTAGTTCTGATTATCTAACCTTAAATTTGCCTGCACAAGACTTTCCAATTGCTAGGGTGCTGAACCAATGGCTTGAATTGTTTTACTTTGCCCTCCCACAGAAAACCGTTTTGATCATGTATTCATTACTTTTTTTTTGCTATATCCTCTCCACACTGTTCAATGGTCACTGTCTGAATGCACAATAAGGTGCCAATGCAGACTTTGACCAATTGAATGAAATTCAAACTTAAAGAGGCTAGATATTCTAGCATTAACATGTCTAGCATAAAAATGCTTAGCTACTGATTATTAATGTATCCATAACATACCAAAGCTTCAGTTTATGAGATCTACTACATGCTAATAGGGTACTGACAATTCTTTACATAAACATCAGATAGAAGTAGACCTGTTCAATAGCTTAATGTACTTTCACATATGTAGGCTATGAAGTCTTTTTTTACATATGGCCTTAGGGGCTGATTCAACAAGGTGCTGAGCACTCTCAATTCCCAATGAGTTCTTATATGATAAAGTACAGAGTAAATAAGTATCTACAATACTGAAATTACATTACTGACATTAAGGGGGGGGGAGAATCAGTGATAACTGATGAACAAATACTTTCAAGAAACGGATCATGGAATCAACATCTAGTCAGATGAATTGCTAACAATCAGAGTAGAAAAGCAACCTTAGCTGCCTCTCTGCATGTGAAAATCAGATACAAAGCCGGTAATATCAGGCAAAAAAATATTGAGGCAGATTATCAAACAAACTATAGGATGATCTAAATACTGTACCGTTGAGCAACAGTATCAAAAGGAAGACACACCTAACTCAAGGATAGGGGCTTCCATTCTCAATCTTTGTTTCCAGACACCCAAGGAGCCTATTTTCACCACTGACAAATAGGGAGTATCCAGAAATGAGCAATGTGAGAAGACATGAGAATTCTAAAAATGTGACTAAAATACTCCACAGCCCTCGCTATTGTCTTTAATCTATACCCAGTTTTGAGGGTTGAGACAAGGACAGTGTTACAGCTCCAGCATCTGTTAGATGACAAGTTTACATTCTTAAAATATAGCAGCACAACAAAAAGGGGTGTGCATTAATAGGTTGCTGATGCACATCTTGGGTACACTGCTTTGGTCTTCAGTTGCACAAGACATACACCAACAGAAAGTCAGACCTGGCTTATTGCTAGCAGAATACAAATTAATTTATTTTACATTTATTTTTTAAAATGACCTTTGAAGATAGTTTGACTAAAAAAACAGTCACTCACCTTCTTGTAACTGTTGTTCTTCGAGATACGATGTTCACGTCCATCCCAATCAGGTGTGTTCGCGTGCACGGCAGCCAGAAGATTTTTCCCCAGCAGCATTTGTTGGGTTGGCCTGATCGCCCCCTAGAGCCGCGCCTTCATGGCGCTGAATATACAGCCCTGTCGACCCGCCACCCTCTCAGTTCCTTCTTGCCGGCTACTCCGACAGACCCTTCATCCTGTCTGCCACAGCCACAAACTGTTGAATGGACTTTCTAAACGGTTTCGTTCTTTCAATGTAAAAGGCTAGCACTCTGCAGACATCCAATGAGTGAAGCCTCTGCTCCCTGCCGCTCGAGTACAGCTTAGGATAGAACACCAGGAGGAAGATGTCCTGGTTGATGTGAAACTGGGAGACAACGTTCAGGAGGAAAGCTGGATGAGACCTGAGTTGAACCTTTTTCTTATATAACACGGTGTAAGGGGGCTCTGATGTTAAGGCCTTGAGTTCAGACACCCTCCTGGCTGAGGTTATTGCTACCAGAAACACCACCTTGTAGGACAGGAAAAGCAGGAAACAAGTCGCCAGTGGTTCGAAGGGAGGATCCATCAGTTTGGAAAGGACTAGATTGAGGTCCCAGGTCAGGGTCAGCTGCCGGATGGGCGGATATAGCCTGTCGATATAGCCTTTCGGGACCATAGGATTGGCAAAGACCGACCGTCCCACGGTGCCCAGATGGAAGGCGGAAATGGCTGCCAAGTGAACCCTTACTGATGACATGGACAGTCCCTGCTGCTTGAGATGGAGAAGTAGTCCAGTATAAGTGGTATGGGCCGAGCATCAGGGGCGAGCAATGCTGTGCCAATCAAATTGAAAACCTCTTCCACTTGGCAAGGTAGGTAACCCTGGTGGAGGATTTCCTACTGCCAAGGAGGACTTGTCTAACCGGGTCAGAACAGGAGAGCTCCATCAGGTTTAGCCATGGAGCTTCCACGCCGTGAGGTGCAGCAACTCGAGGTTCGGTTGCTGGAGATGGCCACGATCCTGAGTTATTAAGTCTGGGAGGAGCGGTAAGGTGACTGGGGCGTCCACGGACATTTCCAAGATTGATATGTACCAGAATTGGCTGGGCCACGCTGGAGCTACCAATATCACCGAAACTTGATCCCTCCGTATCTGGAGGAGCACTTGTGAATGAGAGGGACAGATGGAAACGCACATAGGAGATGGCCTCCCCAGGGGAGGAGGCACGTGTCCGCAATGGAGCCTGGGCTGTGATTCAGGAAGGAGCAAAACTGCTGGCACTTCCTGTTGCGTCGCGCCCTTGCCCTTCAGCTCCTGAGGAACCTCTTCCACTGCCCCCAGCAATAGGAGCGAGTGCACCTCCTGTATGAGAAGTCGCTCGTGAGAAGGGTCCCTGAAGAGTGATGGGGAAGGGGGGCGGGAGGGCCGAGAATTGCTAATACTAACTACACTAAGAGGTAAGCAATGATGTACAAGGACACTGCTAACGGCGCTTGCCAAGGCAAGAGCTATGGGAGGTTCCAGCTAACCGTCACAGATGGCAAGAAGGAACTGAAGGGGTGGCGGGGTCAGCAAGGCTCTATATTTTGTGCCATAAAGGTGCGACTCCAGGGGGGATCCCAGGCCGACCCGACGGATGCTGCTAGGGGAAAAATCTTCCAGCTGCCGTGCACGCACACACACACCTGATTGGAATCGACAAGAACTAGCACTCAAAGAACTTCTTAATCTATCCTTTCAAAATGAAAAGCAGTTCTGGGATTAAAGAAAATAGTGGAAAGACGACACCGAGCTTTTCTTTACTATGTACTATATACACTACATTAATTTTAATCTTGACATAATTTACAGGTCCCACGAACTAACACATACTTATTCTTATACAGCACTTCTCAACCACAGAGCTGAAACAACTCAAAGGTGGGCAAGTAGTAGTATCCTCATTTTTTAAGATAGAAAGTTGAGATGATTTGCCCAAGGAGCTGACACTAGAACCCAATTTTTTCTTAACTATCTGGATCCTTTTCCTCATCCCTCAGAAGCCCAGTTGCCCTTTCAGCAGTTTGTGGCCCAGTAGTCACTTTGAACTAACTATCTATACTAAAAACCTATGTTCGTAATATTGAACCTATATAGTTTTTATGATAGAAAGTGCCTAGAGATCCACAAACTACTTTTAGCAGCAGCAACCTTTTCAAGGCAAGAGAAGGAAGGGGAAGTGCACTGAATGGGGAGAAAGAAGCAGAGGGAACAGTTTAAAACCGCTGCATTCTTCTCTATCCCCATCTCTGCTCACCATATGCCCAGCTGCCTTTACTCTATAGTCTTCTCCCAGCGATGAAGGTCCCACCTGCACAAATATGTGCCAAAAGTTCAGCCAACCATTTAGAATATGGCTTTAGACAAGCTATATACCCAGCTACTAAGCATTAAAGTGCTGTCTTTGAACAAAGTTTTAATATGCGTACCATAACCTCTTAATTGTTAAACATCTCCATATCTTTTTAAATAGATGCCCTAGTAACATTTGTCATGTCATGACATACCAGATACATATAAACACAAACATACATCTCTTGGATGTTCCACAATATCCAAAAGATGTAGAAATCCATTCCCCCCCCCCCCCCACCACCATATTTCAAAGAACAGTCTGGCACCACTTATTACATACTTGGGGGGGGGGGAGGTGTAAGAAATATTAATTTGTTTAAAGAACATTCCTGAGCATTGCATGCAATTTCATAGATGATAGTGAAATCTAAGTTTCTCCTGTTGTATATACTTAAAAATAAAAATTCAACCTCCTGAATATTTGTAGGTTTTCCTTATATAGTTGCAAATTTAAGCCAGACTGCATCAATTGAGTAACTGAGACTCCTTACTGATTCAGACTGATTTTACCTGTTTATCTAGCTATCCTATATATTTTACTCTGCTACTCCACAAATCAGTTAATTTTCAATGTATTCCAGATCATATCTGGAAGAAGTTATTTTTGCTTTATCCCTTAAGAATGATCAAGCTTTATTTTAGTCCAAAATAAAATAAGTGGGTTTTTTTAAATGTAAATTTGATAAATGGACTAATACAATTTTACTTCTACAACTTCCTAGGCCTTTTGAATTCACCCACTAAGAAAACTATTCACAAAATTGTTTCTTGACCTAGATGGATATAAAGGGGCATACATATTTCCACAAAGAACATTTTGATCTCCATAGTTATATTTGAATGTTACATATTCTATGAACAGTGTGAAATGGAAGCAGTTTCTCCTGTTGGTGGTGCTTACTAGACCCATGATAGCTTTGGCCCTTAATCAGCATCATGCCATGGTGCAGCATATTCACTAAAAAAAAAGTGACCTAAATTGGTCTGCCTATTTTATAAATGAAGCATCAAGAGGGAGGGAGAAAAAAGACATTTTCATGGTTTCAGATGATCTGACAAAAAAAGCTAATCAACACCACAACTATCTTTGAAGAGCATTAGCATTTTTATGAAGTTTCTACATCAAAACCATGAGATCAAATTGGAGTGGTTCCATGGATGAAGCCAGAGGATACAGGTATATCTAAGGAAAAGACACTCCCCACTGAAACGATTGTTAGAATCACAGAACTGTTGCAATATTGTAAAGCTATAATGTCAAAGATTAAGTACTCCTAAGTTTTTGTATTTCCCACCATAAGTCTAACAAATCAAAATTATTTCTGTCCCACATAAGCAGCTAATATTCTGCCCCACTTCTATGGAACCAACCTCACCGTCAAGAGGGAAATCCATGCCTTTTGGGAGGCCAGAATAATGAGTCAAGATCCAATGTTACAGATCAGCGGAAAATATGCCCCTTAACAAAAGGGTTAGAATATTCAACTTTGTATCTCTATGTTTAATTCATGTTGTCTTTTGACAGCACAAGTAGCTGGCAACAAGACACTGGCAATAGCCAGGTAATAGGGGATAATTCAGGGTCAGAAGCATAGCCTGAGCTTTACATATTTCTGCTTTAGTCAGTCCACATCACACCTTTAAGGAGGTAGTAAAACTATCTCAGTTCCACATGAACAGGTGCTGGCATAATACAAAGAGCTATTCACAAGCTCTCTTCTATGCCAGACTGCACCTGCAGTAATGAAGCACACAAAGAAAAGGCTGCTCTTGACCAAGTATGTGGAAAACAGCTAGCATAAAAATTCCCAAATAACGTCTCCAGTTACCATGGAACATTTCAGATCCGGTTATGTTAGTCTTGTAAAATTCTACACACCCACTCAATTGGGATGAGTAAGTTTACTCACCCATCAAAATGATCCGTTTCTTTACAGGATCATCCTAAGGGTGGCTAATTTTTATCGGAGTTTGTTCAAGATTGGGTTACTCATACAATGCTCTGGCAGCAAAACCCAGTACTTTACCCACTCTGATGAAAGAACCAAATATCAACCTGCAATCAGTGCCTTTATCCCTTCCTCCAGAAAGAGCTGCTATTGCTCTCCCGTCTCCGCCTGGACCTGGGATTTCAAAATCTCCATCCTGAAACGTGAAGTCCCTTCTACTAAGCAACTTGAGAAGGAGAAAAACGAAGCAGTTTCATTTGCTTTGCACAGAAGCCCAAGGGACCATGAAAGCAAGAGTGTAAAACTCTGATGCCGACACAGAAGAGCGTGGAGCTGAAGACGGGGTGGCAGGGTTTGACTGAAAACAGCTACCACCATGGCTGTCAGCGTAAAGCAACTAGGTCTCCTTTCCGCAACAGTCTCGGAGTGTCTGACTTCCCACTTGGCTGTTTCTTCTGTTGTGTCTCAAGGGAGTTTGGACACAGTCCTGCCTATCACCCTGGCCCACCGCTCCCAGGTACCATCATCCTCCCTGCTACTCGGTGCACCAGGGCAGGGGCTGGCTGCTGCCAGACCCGAACCCATCGGGCTGGGGACCAGAGGGGCAGCCTGACAATGGCTCGGCAGGAACAAGGTGGAGGGAAGAGACTGGGAGACGGCACAGACCCCCACCCAGCAGCGATCTGCCAGGAACCCACGTGGCCCCAAGGCAAGGCAGGGGGCAAGCCAGAGGGCCCCCCCGCCACGGAAGCGTGCCCCAGAGCCGGGGCTGGGGGGGGCTGTACAGTGTGGGGGGGGCTGAGCGCCACAGACCCGGACTGTAACCCCTGGGTGTGAGGGAACCACTTCGGGCCGGGGGGGGCTGCAGCCGCTCCCCCCGCCCCACCTGTCAGGAGCCCCGAGCCCCCGCAGCCGGCCCCGGGGGACGCGAGCCGGGCAGAGGGGACCGAGGCGGGGGCAGCCGCGCAGGCGGGAGATGGCGGCGGAGCCCCACGCCGGGTCCCGGCGGCCAGGCCGCCCCGCCCCGCCGGCCCCAGCAGCGCGGCCCCCGGCAGCTCCCACCTGTGCAGGGCGGGCGGGCGCGGGCCTCCCTCGGCGCAGCAGCTCCTGCCTGTCCCCGGCCCGGGCGGAACCACAGTGCGCGGGGCTCCGGGAGGCGGCGACGTGGGGCCGCGGCGAACCCCGCCCCCCCCCCGTGCCGGCGGGGCGGGGCCACGCGCGGCCCAATCCCAGCGCTCCGCCCCCAGAGCGCCGGCCAATCCCCGCGCGCCGCCGGGCTGGAACGCCGCGCTCGCAGGCAGCCGCGCTGAGGCAGGAGCGCTCCGGGGAGCTGCCGCCGAGCCCGGCAACGGGCGCCCCAGGTTACCCGGAGCCCCCCTCCCCCTCGGAAGCGCCTACCTGGGCGGGGCGGGCGCGGCAAAACCACGGAGACGGGGGGGGCGGGACTCCGCCCTCACTTCCCGCGAGAACCCGGCGGGGAGCGGGGACATATCGCCCAATCACAGCGCTCCGCCCGCGATGGGGGCGGGCCAGGCGGGGATCCTGCGTCCAATCGCAGCGCGCCGCCGGGCCCGGAGGGGAGGGGCTGCGCTCGGCGCGGGGGACACGCGCCTCTCGCCTGCCGGGGCCGGGCCGGGCTCGGGCCTTGCGGGAAGCGGCGCGCGCTGCGCCCCGGGAGCCCCCTGCAGGGCGGAGCGGCCCTGCAGCCCCCAGCCCGGCTGTCCCCAGGGCGGCCGGGCCGCCTCCTCCCGGGAGCCCGGGGCCAGTCCGGAGCCTCCCCCAGTCTGCACTGGCCGCCGACCGGGCACCGGGCTGGATGCACCTTTGCAGCCTCCCCGTTCCGTTCCGCAGCCTCCCTCCGCCGGGCTCGGGACTGGAACTCACGGGCTCCGCTGGGCTTTGTCTACACTAGCGCTTCGGTCGGTCAGAGATGTGAAAAAACACACACCCCCTCCCCCCGACCGACATACGTTTCACAGACAAAAGTGCTGGTGTGGACAGGGGCGAGAGACACGTTCCCACAGACATAGCTACCGCCGCTCTATGGGGGTGGTTTACTTATACATAGAGCGGCTACGTAGGAGACCTTACAGCAGCCCAGTCTGTAGTGTATTCATAGCCTTGAGATGCCACAGGGAGCGAGGAGGGGGGAAATAAGCTTCAGGGGAGAGAGCTCTAGGCTCCTGGCTTTAAGGACGTCCCCTTTGAGCTGCCATAGACCTGGTGTCCTCCATGGCCTTTGTGCTCTCTGTTCCCCACCAGCAACCCTTGAACACCTGCTCTACCCACGAGTCTCTTAGCGGAAGGCTCAGATACTGGTATCCACCTCCTATGGCCAAGACCCGGGTTGCTGCACCCACCCAGGCTCTGCACCCACATCACTAGAAGTGGGGAACCTCCAACCATGTTCCAGAGTCCCCAGCCAAGCCCCACAACAGCATGAAGCCTGGGCCGCAGCCTCTTTTGTTCTCTTCCCATCAGTGAGGACATCGAAGTGGTTACAGAATCCCTCAGTCGCAGCCTCCCCATACACCAATCTAACTGCCCCATAGAACCTGGTCATGATGTGATGACCACGTCCTGGTGCAGCTTCATGACAATTGTTAGGGTAAGGGCCCTTCGGGTGGCTAATACATGAGGGATGAAAACTATCCTAAGAGCATCTACTCCTGCTTTCATAATGAAGCCTTAGGGGGAGTCACTGATCCCCTTTCTAAACCACAGTCTATAGGCACATTCAGAATGTGTCTGTTTTAAAATTCAGATATCTTGGAAGGGAAAATCTGAACCTCTGTCCCATTAACACAAACAGGTGGAGTGTGATCTCCATTGCCTCTTCTCTTTTTAAATCAGCATAAAGACTAATATTGTGGATGTGCTTGTGGAAACACCGAGTGACTGCTTGGGGACCACACACTCCTATGGTAACTCCACTGTCACAGGCTGGCTTGAACACTTCTTTTAGCAGCGGCACGAGGCCTGGGAGTTCAAAACATGTAGCCCGACATTTCTCCACCAATCAATTTGGGACCCCGGTAGCTACTCGTTGTTGGGTAACCACTACAGCCAACAACAAATTAATGTAGTTTCCTATTTTCGTGTCTTGAGTTGTGCATTTTGCCTACATCCTCCTGCCAACAGGACTCACAGAGAGCCACCCTCAGCTGAGTGAGTAGGCACTGTGCTAAATTTGTCTCATCTAACAGTTACTGAATGAATATTTCACACTGAATCTCAAATTTTGTAAGTACAAAAATTAAACCAATTTATCTTTTTAAAGCAATCTTTTTATAGCCATGCTCTTGGTGCTCCAGATTTTTCTGCCCCATGGTTTTAGGAAGAATACAGATGTTTTTTGGAAAACCTACTCAGTCCACTCCGCACATTTAAAATCCTAATAGTTAAAGATACCATATGATTCTCCTACAATGTAGTGCTTTGAAAACACCGTGGGCCAGCTCCTTAATTGGTGTAGTCTGTGTAGCTCTATTGAAGTTAGCCGTACAGTCCACACCCTGTAAGGATCTGGCCCTGTGTAATCTTCAGAAGTATTGCTATTTTGAAGTAAAGCCTAACACCCCTTTCAGAGAGCAGGTATCTTTTCAGTTCATTAGAGCTGCAGCAGGGCTTCTGCTCACAGCCACAGTCTACTCAAACATCAGCACTCTATGCTTCCATTTACTTTGTACATGTGCTAATTATTTTGTCAAGAGGAATTACAGGAAAAATAAAGAGATTCATAACTACATATGCTGGGATTTAACAGCCACATTTTTCTTCCCTCTCTTAATAGCCTTAAAAAAAAAAGAGAGAAGAAAAATAAATTGAAACAAAATCTGAGATACTTTCAATATGTTTAATTCATGTTCCTCTCAATTTGATTAGTATAGAGATATTCTTGGCTAGTGCTGTGTGAAAATTGCAAAAAAAAAATCTTTGCAAATTTTCTCAGCACAAATCTTAGTTTAGTTCTGGGCTGCTTCATGGCTCACAACTTTAGGTTTTCACACAATTATTGCATTGAAACATGTACAATTCCACCACACTTCTACAGCTCCCCTTCTGAAAACCTTCACTACTTGGCTAACAGTGCTCACTACTAAGAAAAGTCCTACATAAAGTAACAGGGTTGTTTGTAGCAGCAAGTACTTCATCCGTAGATAGGCATTTGCAGGATTGGTTTCTTTGTCCCAATCCATGGATAAATTCTTAAGGTCAGATCACGGGCTCTGGCCAAGGACAATGTCCTAATAGGGGCCAGTCCACAGCCCAGGATAGAGTTCAGCAGGCTCCAGCCATGCCCTGGTATGTTCTTCTGTGCTACTGGGTGCTGGGAGAAGGTAGAGGAGAGCTAGCTTTACGCTATCTGGGGATTTCCCTATGCAAGGGGAATACCTACCTGCCCAATTAGGACAGCTTTCTGACCAGTGCAAAGTAGTTGGGGGGGGGGGGGAATCTGACCACATGGCCTTTACATTCTCACTGGCTTATTGTTTGGTCAGGCCTTCTCTGCCAGTCAGTTCCAAAACCAGGTCCTGGGCTTGATTTTCTTCTCATACCATTTTTCTGCTGTTGTTACACCAGTGATAACTCAGGATTGACACCGATGGGCTAAGGGGGAAATTATGCCCTCGACCTTTAATCCTGCCTTACTTAGATATTTCAGGTCCAGGATTCTTTCGGTTTTAGTATAAACTTCCGTTGCTCAATTACAAGTGTTGCCTGAGTCACTTAGGGCTAGATCCACAACGGGAACTTAGACTCAGCATTGCGATGCCTAATGTTAGGCCCCCTACCACCTACTGGACTCCACAGCACCAACGTACCTGCCCAAGCTCCCTACACCAAGGGAAGAGTTTGGCCCCTAAGAAGGGGAACTGCAAAAGCCAGCAAGCCGAGGCCTGGTCTACACTACAGTTAGATCGATGTAAGGCAGTTTACATTGACTTAATTATGTCAGTACCTACATTAAAGCCTTGTCCCGCCGATGTAAATGCCCTGCTACACCGACCTCAGAACTCCACAAGAGGGGTAGGGCTTATGTTGAGGTAGTTAGGGTGACGGAGTGTCCCTATAGACATTGCGTTACTTGCATTGGCTAGTGGCTGTCTTGTCGTACCGCTCCATAGTGGAGCTGTGAAATGGACAAGAAAGTTGGGCAGCTAGAGCCCAACTGCCCCTGGCTCTCCACTTCCAGCCCGGCTGCTGCCTGGAGGCTCCCCATTCTCCACTTAAGGAGCCAAGAAGCCCGGGCAGCTGCCCCCTGCTCCTGCCCTGGCTCTCAGCCCCGCACTTTGCCCCTCTTCAGTGGGTGGAAGCGCTCCCGGATGCACACCATGGACAGAAGGAGGGCAGCGTGGACATCAGCCATCACAGTAATTATTGTGCTGGCTGTAAGTCGACCTAACAGATTGACTTAGGGCTGTAGTGTAGACATCCCCTGAGGCAGAGCTAGCCTATGTGAATGCCCTAGCTGCTGGGTGAGGGGGATTCTGGCAGGGCTCTCTCAGTGTCTCCTGTTGAAGCTGTTCCACTTTGTATAAATAATTAAATAGTAATTGGAACAGGGACTTGACTCTCCCTAATTGCCAGGCGTGCCCTAAGCACTGCCTAGAAAGCCATTCTTGTACTCTCGCTAGTATTTCAGACACAGTGGAACAGCTTCAACAGAGGGAGACTTATCCCACAATACCCCCACCCAATTACATGGGAGAAGAGAGAGCTGGGTTCAAATTCCTACTCCACAACTGGTAGAGTGGGGATTTGAACCTAGCTCGCCCACATTTTAGACCAGTGCTCTAATGCCTGGGCTAATGGTTACAAAGGTGATGCAGTGCTTTCTACTCGTTGTCTGTGATCTGAGCACACCTGTTGGATCCAATCCCATAGGCAAGACAGGTGGGCAACAACTAGTGTAAGGATTCCAGTCGGGATTAGACACCTGGGACATAGGGTATGTCTACATTGCAGCTGGACGATGCAATTCCCCGCTCAAGTAGATATACCCACACTTGCGCTGATCACGCTAGTGCACTAAAGACAGAAGCATTTCCACTTCCACCCATATACACTGAGGGTCTTGGCAGGATGGGCTAGGGGCCCTGAGTACGATCCTGTCCATGTGTTCAGGAAATAACTGCACTGCTATTCTTAACAGCCTAGCACAATCAAAGCTAGTGCCGTACGTCTACCAGAATTGGAAGTTACTCCTTTCAGCTGTGTTGCAAACATACCCTTAGGTGGCTGTGTGCATACCCAGCAGCAGAAGTGAAAACACCTAGGAGACATCAGCAACAGAAACAAAGGTGCCCTCAGGGTTAGGCAGCAGCTAAGGAGGAGGATTTGAGGATCTAAATTTTGGATTGAGGCACCTAAATCCCTTTGTGTGTCTAGCACTTCATGAACTCAGGAGGATAATGGTAGATTGACCTTTCACTGATTTTAAATTAACCCAGTGAAAAAGCACTCAGTAAGGGCCTTAATTAAAGCATTATCTTAATCACCATTGGACAAATTGTAGAAGAGGGGAAAGTATCTTATGGTGCTTCATTGTTATGTTACTTAAAATGATGTCGAAGGTCACATGCAACTGAAGGATCTTAAAATTAAATTGTGATTCGGATGACTTTTCAAAATGTGAACAGAATGATTTTTAAAATTTCTCCCAAAGATTGCTTCCATCGTTGCATACACACAACACTCCCTCATCTCAATTATTCATTTTTTTAAGTTACATTGGGAAGACAGAATTGTAAAGTAAAATGCAAAGAGATGTGAGGATTCTGAAAGGTTATTTTGCTTTTTCTTTCCTTTTTTTTTTTTTTAGAACACAACAGGTACTTATAACCTTAGTCATCACAGCAAGTCACTTTCAGAAATTCACAATGGCAAATGAATTCAAAACCCTAATGATGCTTTTACATTCCTATGTCAGAAGTAATAGGTCATATACAATACATTTTTTATATTTAGCACCTTTTGTATTAGAACTTCTCAAAGTGCTGTACAGAGAATATAGTTCAATATAAATTATCAGTTTCCCCACACTAAAATACAACAATAAAAAAGAAAACTTCAGATGTAAAGGCCCAGTTCTTTTACCTTTTGGCACATTGGAGTGCTTAATGCCACAATTACTTCTTACAGTAAGGATAGCAGAACAGGCCAAATGGGGCTAATGGAATATTACTCCCAAGCAGAGTGTTTCAAAAGTTCAGCACATAGAAGGCAAATGTCCTTGCTTTAAAGAACTTCAGCCTATTTGGTTAGACAATCAAAAGCCCAGCGTCAGTTCAATACAACATGCAGAAGGGGAATGAAGCATAGAAGTGTGCAAAATGCAACATTTAGCTTGACAAACTATTGGTCAATTAAATAGATTATCATAAAGGTTTGAAAAGTTTACAAGAACCAAGGCAATGTCACAACCTCTTTCAACCCTTTCCATAAGTAGAAAAACCACTAGATTTACACCCAAATACGAAGTAGAAATACATTTCTTGGAGCTGCCTCAGCTCCTCTTAAGTTGGCATTCTTCTGCTATAGTCCAGCCATGCCTGTTTAGCAAACAATCCACAGCCCAGCCATGCCTCGTGCCCCATGGTATCCTCCCAACAGAGGGTCTGCCTGGGCCAGATCTCTAGCATACACTTTTCGCAGTAGCTACCAATGTTAAATGTTCTTTATCCAGTTGTTTCTTTTGTGGACAGTTAGCACTTCAGCATCTACTGAGACCAAACGTTGAGGTCATCCTTGGTGCTAGCTACAGAAGTCCTCAAGGAAATAGATATTGTAGAGCCTTGATTTTACAAACATTTTCATCTTATAAATGACCAGTTATACTAACCAGTTTTCCCAACTAAAAAAACCCCACATAACAAAAGTGATGTTGACAAAAAACAAATCAACAGCTCTTCACATCCCAATGCCTTCAGTGGTTTGGAAATCACTTTGTAGTGGGGTTTGAAGGACCAGAAGGAGGCAATACAGTGCACCAAACTGTAATCTATGCACTGTACCTACTCTAGTTTTGAGATGTTCAATTTTATGAACCTTTCAATCTTCAATTAGATTAATAAAATAGGGGTTCTACTGTTAAACCCTAGTTTAAATGACCACACAACATTTGAAGATCTTCTACCATCATTGTTGGATCCTTCCATGCTCTTATCTTTGGAAACAGCACCCCAAATCCAAATAACTCTGATGTTGAGACAGGTTCAAAAACCTGGATCCAGGTTATGTGGCTTGGGCCACCCTCAAGTTTAAAGGCATATCACCAAGGCTGTAGGCAACACCAAGGATTGCTGTTCATTGCAGTGCTTCGTTACCAACTTCATCACTGGAAAACTCCTGGATTCCTCAGCAGGAACAGCATACATGAATCCCTACTCTCACACCCTGCTATGTGAATTGGGGCTTTGGTATTCAGTCACCATTGTGCCTTTGGGAATATACTTTTTTATTCTGGCAATATCAAAAATCCCATGAAGAATAAGCAGAACAGGAGAAAAGTCAGATTTTTTACCTTCCATAAATGGAAGAGTCTTCATTTACAATGGAAATCTTTTATTTGGCTTTGTTAGCTTCTTTTAGGAGACTATCCTCCACTGTGGCTATTTCACTTTAAAATACTGAATGCGAATTCTGTGTCAGAAGGTGATTAGGTGTGCTTAAAAGTGAGAGTTTTAACAGATTTTCTGTGCTCAGGTTTCAGCAAAGCACAGAGGGTTTTCAAGTAGAGCCCTAAGTATTATAATGCATTTAAACAACATTTAAAGGATGTGTGTGATCCTGAAGCCAAAGTGAAAATTTACACTGCAATTATTATCTTGTTTTTACATGTTTTCTGCTGTGCATTATTTGTAAAATCCTTTACTTCAAGACAGCCAAAATATCAAGTGCAGTTATTTTCCTTTCAGTCTGTTACTGAGTTGGGTTCTAAGGTGATGATTCATGTATTAATATGTGGTTATTAGATGACTCCTCTACCTCTACCGCTGCTATCTGTCTTTGGCAATGGAAAAAAGGAAATTCATTCTTAAAATCTCAGCAACAAATGGAACATGCATAGAAATCAATCCTGCTCTCATTGACGTCAAAGGAAAAAATTCCATTGACTTCAATAGAAATAGAATTAAGCCCATATATCACTTATTAGTTTGATTTATAGTGCTGAGAAAATCCATACATCTGAAAGGGGAAAAAATGTATCTGTTAAAAATAAGTCATAAGAATTAGGTGACTGTCGATGATATTTATCTCAAATAGGGAAAAACAAATATTACAGCTGTCAATTATAAATATTGGGTAGTCAAGTATCAGGGGGTAGCCATGTTAGTCTGTATCTACAAAAACAACAAGGAGTCTGGTCGCACCTTAAAGACTAACAGATTTATTTGGGCATAAGCTTTTGTGGGTAAAAACCTCACTTCTTCAGATGCATAGAGTGAAAGTTACAGATGCAGGCATTATATACTGACACATGGAGAGCCGGGAGTTACTTCGCAAGTGGAGAACCAGTGTTGACAGGGCCAATTCAATCAGGGTGGATGTAGTCCACTCCCAATAATAGATGAGGAGGTGTCAATTCCAGGAGAGGAAAAGCTGCTTCTGTAATGAGCCAGCCACTCCCAGTCCCTATTCAAGCCCAGATTAATGGTGTTAAATTTGCAAATGAATTGGGTAGGTTACCTATTACCTAGAGCAGGGGGTTCTCAACCTGTTTCTTTCTGAGGACCCTCCCGACATGCTATAAAACCTCCACAGCCCACCTGTGCCACAATTGTTTTCATGCATCTAAAACCAGGGCCAGCGTTAGGGGCGGCAAGCCGAGCAACTGCTCAGTGTCACGCCACAGGGGGCCTTGCAAAGCTAAGTTGCTCAGGTTTCAGCTTCAGCCCCAGGTGGTGGGACTTGGAGCCCTGGGTTTCAGCCCCAGGTGGTGGGGCTTTGGCTTTCTGCCCTGGGTCCCTGCAGGTCTAATGCCAGCCATGCTTGGCGCCCCCCCTGAAACCTCGCCTGGTTGAGCACCGCTGACCTAGAGGTCCAACCCAAATTAGGGCCCATGTTACTATGAATTGTGTATATATGTACACATACTAAGAGACAGTCCCCAGTCCAGAGAGATTACAATCAAAGGCCCCAATTCAGGATAACACTTAAGCACATGCTTAAGATTAGGCGCATACTTAAGTGCTGTCCTGAATAGGGATGCTTTACTGAATTAGGGCCTAAACAGACAAGACAGACAAAGGAAGGACTATTATCACCACTCTATAAAGGGGGAAGTGAAGCAGAGAGTGAGATAAAGGGCCTGATTTTCCAAGCACCCACAGGGCTCGTTGACTTCATTGGAGTTGTGAGCATGTCTCACCTGTAAATAACCAGCCCACAAGTGACTTTGCCCAGGTCACACAGGAAGTCTGGGAAGGGAACCCAAATCTCCTGAATCCTAGCCTAGTGCCTTTAGCATGTATCTGTCCTTCCTCTTATTGGAAGTTTAGTATTTGCAGGTCTCAATCTTGTAAACTTCCTTAAACACAAAAGGATAAACCACTGAAAAAAATCCAAGAAGGCACAAAACTCTCCTTTGCCATGATACTGCCAAAAAGCTTGACAATGGATAGGCTGCTGGTATGAGGTGATCACTGCCTGTCATGCCGACCAATATTGTCTCATTGTTTCCTCGTACTCCCCTTTCTATATGTCTGTAGCCATCTGTTGTCTCTTTTCTGCTCTGCTCTGGTTAGGCCTCAGCTGGAGTATTGTGTCCAGTTCTGGGCGCCGCATTTTAAAAAAGATGTGGAGAAATTGGAAAGGGTCCAAAGAAGAGCAACAAGAATGATTAAAGGTCTTGAGAACATGACCTATGAAGGAAGGCTGAAAGAACTGGGTTTGTTTAGTTTGGAAAAGAGAAGACTGAGAGGGGACATGATAGCAGTTTTCAGGTATCTAAAAGGGTGTCATAAGGAGGAGGGAGAGAACTTGTTCACCTTAGCCTCTAAGGATAGAACCAGAAACAATGGGTTTAAACTGCAGCAAGAGAGGTCTAGGTTGGACATTAGGAAAAAGTTCCTAACTGTCAGGGTGGTTAAACACTGGAACAAATTGCCTAGGGAGGTTGTGGAATCTCCGTCTCTGGAGATATTTAAGAGTAGGTTAGATAAATGTCTATCAGGGA
Source organism: Trachemys scripta elegans (assembly GCF_013100865.1). Classification (NCBI taxonomy): domain Eukaryota; kingdom Metazoa; phylum Chordata; order Testudines; family Emydidae; genus Trachemys; species Trachemys scripta. The sequence continues at coordinate 82,251,522 of NC_048307.1, read as the reverse complement.
TGGTCTAGACAGTATTTGGTCCTGCCATGCGGGCAGGGGACTGGACTCGATGACCTCTCGAGGTCCCTTCCAGTCCTATAATCTATGAATCTATGAATCTTGTCTCATACTTAGATTGTAAGCTCTTGGGAGCAGGAACAGTCCTTTTGTTCTGTATTTGTTCAGCTCCTAGCACAATGGGTCCTGGTCCATTAGTAGGGATCCTATGTCCTATCGTAATAAATAATAATTAATAATAATAATACACTTTGCTTTGCAAGTTAGGTTCCCATATTACACCTGAAAGGTTACAGAGCACTTAGTGAGGTTACATGTTGACATTGACTTATATGTGCAGTCAAGGGTTTTGTGACCATTACGGCCCACAAAGTCAAAGCTCAAGTAGTCCAAAAAGTAGGAGACTGAATTATAATGGTAGTTTCAAGCCTTTGACAATCGATGGTTACGTGTACACTCAGAAAGGAGTTTTTACAGGCAGCGAGATTTACATCCTGCTGCAGATATGGGGGTGGCCTGCTCGGTGTGAATGATAATACGATGGAAGCTGCTGCTTGTGGTGCATCATACGCTGTATGTAGACAGAAGGAGAGGTGCATCACAATACAAGGAATAATTAAGAGCACAGATAGCTGGAAACATCAAATTCCTAAGAATAATAACTCTTTATAGTCATCCTAATTAAATAAATGTTGAGTGCCTAATGGCTTGCCATTCATTTGTTTCGGAAGTAGCTAGTGCTCAAAATGAGGCTTAAAGAGTTATTACTCTTTAATTAACTTATCTGCCACATACATTTCATGGTGAGTTTCCATCTGTTTCCCACTCCCGTTGCTTTTGGTGCAGGCTACAGCGTGTAACTGTGGACACACACATAGCATGGTCAGCAGCATCTAGAGTCCAGTACATTCTGCTAAGAAAGCGGGGCCCACTGGAAGCCAAGTGCAGCATTATGATTTCTGTTAGCAGAGAGAGAAAAGTGAAAGTCACTCTCAGTCCAGGCTGTTCACAGAAGACAGTCATCTTATGTAGTTCAGTGAGGTTACAGATACCAATTTAAATTGGGTTACCGTATTTTAATTTAAAAGAAAGAGGACACTCCACGGGGCCCCGGCCCTGCCCCAACTCCGCCCCTTCCCCAAAGTCCCCGCCCCAACTCTGCCCCCTCCCCTGAACGCTCCTCCCCCTGCTCCTCCCCCTCCCCTGCTTCCCGCGAATCAAATGTTCGCAGGAAGCCTGAAACAGAGAGGCAGCAGGTAAGCTGAAGCTAGGGCTGGGGCGGGCCGTGGCGCGGCCCAGTCCAGCCCCCTGGCCAAGAGGCTCCCTTTGCTGACCGGCCGGCCCAGGCCAAGAGGCTCTGGCCCCAGCGTCTCCCGCCCGGCTCGGCTTGGGCCCTGGGGCGCTGGCCCCCGGCCGAGCACTGCCGGCCCCTGGCCCCGCATCCCCAGCCCCGGCCGAGCACCCCCGGCCCCGCACCGCCGGCCCCAGCCCGGCCCCCGGCCGAGCACCCCAGGCTCTGCACCGCTGGCCCCGGCCCCTGGCCGAGCACCCCCGGCCCCTCCCTCCCTATTTTCCCGGACATGTCCAGCTTTTTGGGATTTCCTCCCGGACGGGGATTTGAGGCCCAAAAAGCTGGACATGTCCGAGAAAATCCGGACGTCTGGTAACCCTAATTTAAAAAAACCCTCAGTCATAATACCAGTTCCTTATAAACACATTTCATGTTGGGGGGGGGGCATCCCAAGTCCCCACCAGACCACGATTCAAGTTATTTACAATGCCCTGCCCCTGTTTGTAGCACTTGAGGATTTCTCCAACCAACCATCAAAAGGTCCTTTTCTCTCTCTTTCCTTTGAGAGAGGGGAATCAGAGGAAAAGGCAAGCAAAGGTGGTCTGGCTCTTAGGGTCACCCCTTTGGGGCTTGGCTTATCAGCTGATATCTGTAATTCAGGTTTGCCTCCAGCCCCTCCTCTTAGATCACCGTGCTTTATACCTGGTCCATGCAGTCTCAGGGACAGTGAGGCCTGAGACAGGCACCTTCATGGCTGATCTATTTCTGTGCTCAGCTGTCTTCTTTATATTCACCACCCCTTCTTGTGGCAGGCTCTCTCTTTTTAAGTTCCCCCTCCCCACCCCTCCAGACAGAGAAAGCCTTACAGGTGTGCCTGGTTAGTGCCGTCTGAGCCCAGAAGAACTCAGTAGTAGCCGCCTCTCTGCTAGAGTGAGGGGGGGTTGCAAAGTTGTTGACAAAGCTCACTGAAGTAAAGCCAATTTCATTCTCCCTCCCACCCCACCTTGCTCTCATCTTATATGGTAGAGCATTTGTGTGGTAAAACAGAAAGAGCGACCCAAGCGCTCAATATAAGCTTTGTACCCTGTCAAATAAATGATGAATGAAGAACAGGGATAATGTGATATCTACTGGTTTTGCTGAAGTCTGTTTGATCACTGGCCATTGGTATTCCGCAGAAGTTTCTAATTGTCACTTTGTGATGTGTAGCAGTACTGTGGTTAAATGCGCTGGGTCCTGTATCTGTTATTAACCTTTATGTTGTGCCTCAAGCAACTAGGGCAAAGTAAGATAGGAATTCTGATCAAGTTCTATTTAATGCACTGTTTCTCTCGCTTGACTAACAACCTAGTATTTTAGTTTAAAAATTGAAAAACAAGATTACAGGGGGAAATATAGATATTGATGACTTGGCTATGGTAATGTCTTCTATTTACATACCTCGTGCTCGTTTTCCATAGGATGGGCCCCAGATCATTAAATAAACACTGCAGTCTGGCAGGTAACGTCAGTAAATCACTGTCTTTCAAAGCATTTTTACTACACCATTGCTTGAAAATAAGGATTTTATTTCATTTTGAATTTATTACTGTGACTATGCTACTATTTATCGCAATGGCTCCGGTGTACATTATTAATGGGTTATTTTATTGTTCTTCTATCCAATGGGAATCATATAGCCAAGCAATTTTGGTATTAATCACAGAATCTCTTCTAAATTAGGGTCTAAAAGTTCCACTAGCAGAAGGCTGGGCTTGGGGATGTTTTTGTTAATATGGTACCTAGAAAACAGCTATGTAGAAAGAGTAGCAGAAATATAGATGGTCTTGTTCAAAGACAACCAGTGTTGTTTCTCCCAGTACTCAGGGAGTTTTCCAGCAATAGGTCAGATCCTGAGCCAATGTAAATCTGCATCGCTCCATGTGAATCACAGATTCACACCAGCTGAGGAACTGGCCCAGCCCACTGGTTTCACTTGTCAGGGTCATTTATTGCCTAGGTGTAGGCTGGCATGTGCAAAGTTTTCTGTTGCTGTTCTCCTCCATCGAGCCTTTCATTAAACACGTTAGCATGTGAAGCTGCAGTGATGGAGTAGTGATCATACAGGTGCAGTGGCAGGTCTACCATAGGAGATTAAGGGTTTGCTGCCGGCAGGGGAGCACTAGATTGACCAGCGTGTGTACATGTTACAAATTGCTAGCCATTTTCAGGCGCAGGTATCTACTTCTCCATCCCATTACGCCAGTCTGGTGCTGGCATGTGTCCACTGAAGTCAGCAGAGGCACACTGGTGCGGAATGGCGCTCCAAGCCCCGCGTAAGAACCTGTGGGTTAAATTCCCCTTGTGCTGGCTTCTGACCGGGGAGGATTTCACCTGTGGGAGAGAAAGCGCTTCTGTCTAGAGCGGCAGCCATGTGACTGAGGCCTTCCTTTGGTTTGCGCATATCTCTCTGGCGCTGCATGCCGAAGCCACAAGCAAGTTATTTTTGCATCAGACCATAAAAAAGCACAAATCCTCCATTTTGTAATGACTGTAGCACTTAAGGACACACAACCCCCTCCTTCCCCCCTTCCCCCACAATGGATTCTCTGCTCTACCTTTTTCTGCTGATAGTAGTTGCTGGAACTAGCAGCGAGGAAAAGCACGGAGGGCGACAGATGATGTCACAGGCCTTTTAAGCCCCACAGTAAGAGAAATACCAGTACTAGATTGTAATGAGCAATTTGTAGCCTATATAAATAATTCAGATTTATTATTATTTAGCACTCTGTGGTTATTCCTGGCTGCCAGCCAGGGAAAGACTGAGTCAATGTGGCACTAGAGATTTTTCTGTTCATCAGCTAATCCAGCCGTCCTCGGTTTCCATTACTTCAGGAGGACGTTGAAAGTAGATGGTCAGTAGAAGTTCCTAATTTTTCTGCACCAGGACTCAGAGGGAAGGATGATGATGCTATGTTAATTATCATTAACTAATTAATAATGGCAATTGGCTATATTTATATTAATTTACTCACCGATTTTTTTTAAATGTATATTTTACAGTTTAAAAATGATCCCCCAGGATGTTCTCCCCTTGTGTGTTTGAACCAGATTCAACTGAGGGCTCAGTCTGATTGTTCTTCCTAAGGTGAAATTCCCACTGAAATCAGAAGACGCTTCCCCAAGCAAGGATTGCAGAATTCAGGCCGGTAAAGCTAGACTGTGTCCACCCCTCGGTAGGTACCCAAGAATGGGAGGGGATGCAAGGTGCCTAGTCCCCATCCCGGGCACAGGCCCAGTCTTTGCACTTAGGGGCTAGCTTGGGGCAGTCTTTGCACTTGCCTCTCTATATGGGAAAAGAAGAACTTGGCTCCACAAAGGCCAGCAGAGCAGGGGCCAGCGGAACACAAGGCATGCTGGATCTGTGCAGAAGGATGCTACAGACGCCAGATGCCTCATGCATTCCCAGGGTGTTGCACCAGCCTACATCTCAATAGCTCCAGGAGCTCTTGCTGCGGCAGAGCCATAAGGTAACCGCTCATTTGGGAGGGAAAGTCCCTTCCTGAGAAGCCTGTGGAGGAGCCCTGCAGAGTGCAGGGCTGCAGGGGTAGAAGCAGATATTATGATGCATCTGGTTAGCATAAGTGGTGAAATTCACTAAGCTGAGTAGTGAAGACCATACAGCGGGTGTGTTGCGGGGGAGGTTTTCACTATATTTTAGGATGGGTTTTAATTTACCATTCAAGTTAGTCTTCTAGTGCAAAGGATTGGGTGTTCGATCTAACAGAGACCATCCTTTCAACTCCCAGGCATACCCCCGTTACAGGACTCAGCTTCTCTACACTACCTGCACAGCCAGACACACTGGAGAGGGCTGCACATTCATGCGGCGGGAACCATCCCGGCTCACCTAATCTACAGTGTTGTACAACACGCCAGAGATCAAACTGGAGACCTTCAGAGTTGAAAGGATGAATCTCCACAGCTCCACAGAGTCTCCAGGCTCTGTAGTTGGGGCTGTCACAGACTCATGGCCTCTATAAAAAGAACAGAAGTACTTGTGGCACCTTAGAGACGAACACATTTATTTGAGCATAAGCTTTCGTGAGCTACGGCCCACTTCATCAGATGCATAGAATGGAACATATAGTGAGGAGATATATATACATACAGAGAACAGGAAAAGGTGGGAGTTGTCCTACCAACTCTAAGAGGCTAATTAATTAAGATGAGCTATTATCAGCAGGAGGGAAAAAACTTTTGTAGTGATAATCAAGATGGCCCATTCCAGACAGTTGACAAGAAGGTGTGAGGATACTTAACATGGGGAAATAGATTCAATGTTTGTAATGGCTCAGCCATTCCCTGTCTCTATTCAAGCCTAAATTGATGGTATCTAGTTTGCATATTAATTCAAGTTCAGCAGTTTCTCGTTGGAGTCTGGTTTTGAAGCTTTTCTGTTGCAAAATTGCCACCATTAAGTCTATTACTGAGTGACCAGAGAGGTTGAAGTGTTCTCCTACTGGTTTTTTAATGTTATGATTCCTGATGTCAGATTTGTGTCTATTTATTCTTTTGCGTTGGGATTGTCCGGTTTGGCCAATGTCCATGGCAGAGGGGCATTGCTGGCACATGATGGCATATATCACATTGGTGGATGTGCAGGTGAACGAGCCCCTGATGGCATGGTTGATGTGATTAGGTCCTATGATGATGTCACTTGCCTCTATGAATCGGATACAGCACACGCTGGCCAGGGGGTTACAGTGGCACATCGGCTTTTGCACATTAGGGCTAGCATGGTAAACTGCTCAAGCGCTGTATGTGGGCTCCCAGTCCCACATGCATTGGGCAGGCTGCGAGGAAGAGCGTGAAGCACAGTATCTAGAATGCAAGAAGGCACTGCCAGGCAGAACTGTCACATGGTCGTGTTTACTCTGAGCGGGCAGGGACAGGGTGGATAACTGAGCTTTGCTGAGCTGTAAAAATTAAAAAAAAAAGGGCAAAATATCTAAATAGCTCATGAGCCCGGGGAGGAGGAGTTGGAGCAAGGGGACAGCCGAGGAACAGGGTTGGAATGAGACAGGTGGCAAGTGGGCATATGTTTCTGCCAACTTGGGCTGCAAATACGACAGTTGGGAGACAGAGTCGAGGGCTTGGCCGAGGAAGGGGGGGTCTTTCCACCCCTCAGTGCATGTGTGAGTCCTGTCAATGTTAATGGGAGTTACGCACATCCAGCAAGGGTTGAATAGACAGACTCTGTAGAAACCAGACTTCTTCCCTGGGAGCATAATCTGTGCTGCCTTGAATAGGGCTGCATGGGGTGGAAGTCACCAAGGGATGGCCAGGGTGTAAACTGAAGGCTGGCTTTGGCCTGGGATCACTAGAGAGGATTTTGCGGCCAGTGCTGAAGGGGTTGACCCTGAGGCGTGCAGCTGCCACTCAATCCCGCAGCGGGAAGAGCTGTGCTGGCCTGGCTGATTCTGGGGACAGGCTGCTGGCTGTGGCAGGGGGCACAGAGCAGTTCCTCTGCCATTTGCAGCCAGGTCCTGCAAAGCATTAGACCGGAGCAAGGAAGCCCTGCAAACTAACTCCCTGCCTCCCGCACTAGCTCGCTGAGATTCCTGACCCTTCTGCCTCACTCTCCGAAGTCCCGCAAAGGCTAGCACAGCCCTGGGGCCCTAGGAGACCCCCTGGAGCAGCCTACAGGGGTAAGTGGAGGCAGCCCGGGCTAATCCAGGGCCCCTAAGAAACAGGTGCGTCTGGGTGAGATGGTTTTAGTGGGACACCCCAGTGGCCTGTGGGGACTGAGGCTGTATCTTTGGGCCAGTGGCTCTCAGTGCTGGGCATGCAGCTCAGAGGCAGGCAGGGGTCCCTCGGGGCTCTCACTGTCCATCCCAATGAGAGAGGTCTCCCTTGTCACGCCCCAGTCACCCCACTGCCATATATGGCCGCAGGGGCGGGAGCCACTGGAGACCCCCTCTGGGGAGCAGACTGACCTGACGCAGGCAGTGAAGCAGACACAGTCTTCCCAGTTCTAACATCATAGGACAAGTCAATTCTAGGAAACCAGAGAAAGCGTTGAGCTCGATGCCATGGGGGTAAAGTACCCGCCCCAGGCCAAATCCTGTCCCCTCGTCATGCTGAAGTAGCCAGGCGTAATGCATGGGGCCAGGGAGGTGGGTGCGTCATGGTGTCAGCTGGGGCACCAGGGGTAGAAATCCTTCGCCCTCCAGAATGCTAGTGGGATGGATCAGCAGCGAACCCTAGAGCTGGAGCAGCCCCTCCCTGGATGAAATTCACTGCTCCCTGCGCGGACGCCAGCCTGGCTCTGCTGAGGGGCAGATCCACCAGGCGCGTCAGCAAATCCAGCCGTGCAGGAGCCGGGCCAGGCTGCTGATCTCCAGGGCTCACTGGGGATGGCCAGAAGCTGCCTGCCTGGGCTCCCCAAATCCTGCCCCCGCCACTCCACCCAGCGAAGCCAACCCAGCTCCGGTGAGCCCCAGGCTCCAGCCACTCAGAGGAGTGGGGCAGGACTCACCCCTCTCAGGGTTGGATCCTCACTTATGGCGGTCACCGCCGAGGAGGCAGCAAAGTTAGATTCTGGAATGGCAACCCATCGTCACAGCCGAGTCCCTCCACCAGATCACAGCTGCCATCGGGGCCGGAAGGCGTCTCCTCCTTCCTGCCTTAATTCTTTAGCATGGTCACATACAGGGTCATGGCCCCTGCCCCCTCCCTTCTTCATGCCCACTCATCTCGTTCCATAGCACCGATGTTTAATATTAGACGTGTATTGGTAATGCAAAGGCCACGTTCTAGCCAGAGCAGGGTCGGCGCCGGCATGTCGATCTCCCGGCTAGAGTAGATGTTTAGAGAACAATGCTTCAGCCACTAATCTGTACCACCAAACCCAAGAAATATAGGACCAAGGCCTGGACTCCTCACTCAAATTACCTCTCCCTGCACCCAGTGGAAGTTTGCCAGAATAACAGATTGTCCGAGCAACAAGAGTTTGGCCTGCAGTTTGCAAGGCCACCTGGGGACCCAGTCCTGGCCCCACTCGTGTCAGTAGTCAAGCTCCTGTTTATTTTAGTGGAAGCAGGATTGGGCCCCAGCACTGAGATGCAGGGACGGGGGAAGAAGTTTGCTCTCTGAACAGGCCACAGTGACTTTTGGCTGCACTGAACGCTCTGGCTTAGCTGGCAAAGTAATCGCTCATCAATGCAGAGCTTGGAGAAGGATCTGGTTAAAATGGTCACATTGCTGGAGAGCCAGAGGGCTCCTTCCACAGCCAGCGTTCCCAGCACCTTGGGCGACATCAGACCACTCCTGCTCCAGCAGCCAGGCCTCATTCCCGCCCCGGCCCAAACCTGGGAGTGCAAACCAAAGGGCGATCAGCTGTTACACTGGTATTTGAGCCCAGCCAGTGCTATGAAGATCTGCATCCTGTAGCTAAAACTAAGAATTAGAAACAGGGAATCCAGCTTTGCTGGATGATAACTCTAGACAATCAGCCACCGAAAGACTGATAAAGCTATTACAACCCGCTTACGGCATCCAGGCATGAATCACGGTCAGCTGGACTGGCACACTGGATTCCCAGCTATAATTCTGCGAGAGAACACAAATGAGTGCCAAGATCAAATTCACCCCGAGCCTCTATTCAGCACAGCAACGAGGCCTGCATTTGCACAAATGCAGGTAGCAGGACTTATTTGGCTTCTGCAGCACAAGGGATGAAGTTGAACACTCAGACTGGTAACACTGGGTACAGCTGAAATGGGGGGACATATTATTATTGTGTATTGCAAGTTTCTGCAAAGGGAGAGCTGGGTGCCAACATCTTGCTCAGAAAAAAGAAGAACAGGAGTACTTGTGGCACCTTAGAGACAAACAAATTTATTAGAGCATAAGCTTTCGTGGACTACAGCCCACTT
>NC_048307.1:82188645-82241966 GCF_013100865.1 Trachemys scripta elegans | reverse complement strand
CATCCGAAGAAGTGGGCTGTAGTCCACGAAAGCTTATGCTCTAATAAATTTGTTAGTCTCTAAGGTGCCACAAGTACTCCTGTTCTTCTTTTTGCGGATACAGACAAACACGGCTACTACTCTGAAATCTTGCTCAGAGTGACTTAGTAGTTTAACATCTGCCCTGACTGTTATCTGGAGGTCCGGGGGGGAGGCAGGGGAGGGAGCTGGGAGGGGGAAGAGTCACTTGCTTCTGAATATTCAAGGACCAAACCCTGAAGTTCTTAGGATAGATTTTTAAAGGCATAAAGGGAGGTTGGCTCCCAATTCCCACTGACTTTCAATGGGTGATTAACTGCCTGTTGTGTTTTGGGAGTACCCTCCCTTGGAGCAGTTCTGCTCTTCAAACGCCACAGCTGTGCCACTGCAGGACTTCAGTGAGGATGCTCCGAGGGACGGGAGAGCCGCTGTTGGCACAGTGAATCCACCCCTGCGAGAGGCAGTGGCCTCACCATAGTGCCATCTCCACCAGGGGTGAGGTCAGCATAACTGTCACTCAAGGGTGTGGATTTTTCCAATAAAACCATCATTGGCGCCAGTGGGATTTGCCTGAGTGCGGGCAGATGTTACCAGGATCCGGCCTGAGGGGGAACATTTTCAATCCTCTACCCTGCGACAGAGAAAGGAGGGGTGGCGGCCTCAAGAGACATGCTTCGTAAATGACCCAAAGAATCGACTTTACTCGGCTGCTGCAGGAACAGGTTTTCCACCCGCAGAAGGAGCACAAGTTAATGAACTACGATCTAGATTAATCCCAACCTCTGAGACGCCTCGCTCGACGTAGACCCCGTTGCAGACCTCCATCGGGTCTAGGAGTGGAGGTTGAAAGGCTCCTCGACGAGCAGCCTAAAAAGTGGTAGGGAGCTGATTGGCCACATTCCCCTGGCTGCCTCCACCATATGGGGTTATAAAGAGAACTAATCACAACCCTGATGGGAGGCAACCTCGGCTGGTTTCTCTTGCCATGATTCCTCCTTGGGCACCTGGAGATGCAAGTCACAAGGAGTCTGGCCCAAATCTATCTCTGGAGCTATTCTGGGGTGTGAAACCAGCAAACAGCCTGAGGTCACTACGCCCCTTTAGTGGGTCCCTATTAAATATATATTCCAAACCCCCTGCCATTTCTGTTACTGGCAATGATGGCAAAAGCTGTATAGACCAAAAAAAAAAAAAAGATGGGGGTGAATTTCACAAAGGAATCTGGGTCACCTCGTTTCAGTCCGAGAGGCTCAGGGTCCTGGGCCAGAACGAGGTGTTGCTATTAGGCAGTCTTAGACGTCTTCCCAGCATTCAATGCTTTGGCACACACAGCTGTGACTCCGCTCTTTGCGAAGTTGCAGTGAATTAAAATGAAAGGTGTACCAGCAGCAAAAGGAGATAATGGCAGGAAATGCAACAAGAGGAGTAAACACCCCGATAAAGAGCAGAGGCAAGTTGGTTGAGTGGCAGGCCCTCAGGCCCCTGCGCTGCCAATGTGGAAAGCCGGCCGTGCAAGTCAAGGCTGAGAGCAGAATCAGCTTTCCAGGCAATGCAATGGCAGAAGCGGGACATGCCATCTGGGCCGCAGCTTTGCTTCCTGACAACTGAGCCACGAAGAGGCATTTTGTGTCAAGTCTCAGAGGGGACCAGTTCCCTCTTCTCCCAGCCAAAGGTGAGAAGCAGCGACAACAGCTGCTAAATGAGGAGTGGTGGGTTGTTCCCAAGTTTGTGACTAACCTAGAGACTTGTTCTTGCTTCGGGGCCCTGACGTGAGCAGGCGAGGTTCTACATTTGCCAGCCTGGACTCCAATACACAATGCCAGACATAATGGCTCCTTGGAGAAAAATAGTACATGTGTACTGCAAACAGGCATGTTTTCCTCCCCCTAACGCCTTGCTCCAAAGCTATTGCAGGGAGAGGTTCACGCAACAGATACTCCCCCACCTGTCAAACATCCCACTGATAAGCTACAAAGCAGCAGCTTGGCAGGCACAAAAATTGACTATGGCTGCACGGCTGGGCTGATCTTTCGTGGTGGAAAGTCACTAATTGATTATGTTGCCATAAAGAACTCCTGCCTTCCATCTGATTGTATTGACAGGAACTCCTGCCACCAGCGCCAGACAATAAAGAAATAATACGGCTCTTAATATTATAGTCCTGCAATGAATACCGAAACAGGCCACGACAATCTTCCTATTCACGTGCCCATCCCCTTGCCCTGAGCAATTCCCCAATTCTCTAATGAGAATGAATTAGACAGGGCTAATGCTGCTGCCAGATCTCTAGGTGTTTATTATATTTCTAGAGGAATGACTGCATCCTGAACACGGCATTTTCCCAATATGCCAGCATAAAACTATGTGAATGTAACCAGGTCGTGCTGCGAGGCACTACCCCGAGCTCTCTAGCCATCCCGACAGCGCATAGAAATGTTACTCTCTCACTACTACCTTCAGATGATGGACACAACCCAGGAACCTTTGCATAATCCAACGCCGGGCTTTCTTTTCCTGTTTTGTCTGGAGGTGAACACAGCAGTTCTAGAAGCTGGCCCAGAGCTCTCACCTAGGTGTGTATGTTAGACAAGGCAAGATCTTCAGCTAGTGTTAATAGGTGTCGCTCCACAGAAGTGCCAGAGTAGATTCACACCAGCTGAGGATCCAGGGAATACACTTTCACACTAATGAAAACTTCCAATAGTTCCATGTCTCTAACATGTGATCGTGTTTTGTTTTATATATGGCATCTAGTGTGTTGGTGCCAGGGCTGGGAGTCAGGACTCCTGGGTTTTGTTCCTGGCCATGCCACCATCTTGTTCTGTGACCTTGGGCAAGTCGTTTAGACCAAAATTTTCAAACCTGGGTGTCCAAAGCAGTATATATATAGGCACCAAAAATAAATACAACCTGATTTTTGAGTGCCTCTGAAAGTCAGGCCACATTTATTAAGGTGCCTGTTTATGATTTTAAGGGCTTGGCTTTGAGCACCCAGTTTGGAATATGTTGGGTTTAACTCTCTCAATGCCTCAATTTACCCATCTGTGAAATGCATATCATAATACTTAGCTGCATCGCAGGAATTTGATGCTGCTTAATTAATATTTGCAGAGTGCTTTGAGATTCTCAGATGAAAGACACTATAGAGCTTCAGAGAAATCTTATCCTGCTCTCTTGAAAAAGCACACCGAAGAACTAGAGACAGTATTTACTCCCAGCTCATTGAATTCAGGCAGACTTGGAGCCTTTAAATGCCCTGCGTTATGTTTGATGCTCTCTGTCACAATCTGATAGAGATCTTTGGCAGCAAAGTGACATATAAGCAAAGCAGACAGGCTCTGAATTATTGATATTCCAGGAAGCAGTAGCCGGGCTGCCATGTATTATCAGGACAGGAAAGTTAATGACTATTTTAATCAAAAACTTGAAGAGAATGTAATTGCTACGCTCAACTCTGTTCAGAATACTCCAGCATTGTTGTTTGTAACCACATACAAAAGAGCCGGTAGGAAAGTTTGTTTCAAAACAACGTAGTAATGTACCATGTACGACAATTGATCTCTCAGCCACACTTCCAAAGAGGCTTGAAACTCTAGGAAATGATTGTAAGGGTACGTCTACACTACCGCGGATAGTGATCGATCTATCGGGGATCGATTTATCACGTCTAGTGTAGACACGATAAAATCGATCCCCGATCGCTCTGCTGTCGACTCTGGAACTCCACCGTGGCGAGAGGCAGAAGTGGAGTCGACGGGGGAGCAGCAGTGGTCGACTCGCTGCCGTCCTCACGGCCAGGTAAATCGACTTAAGATACACTGACTTCAGCTACTCTATTCGCGTAGCTGAAGTTGCATATCTTAGGTCGACCCCCCTCCCTAGTGTAGACTTAGCCTAAGAGACACTGTGCCATAACAACACCGACTGCTCTTTCTGCAAAGTCAAATACGCCTTAACGAATTCATTGTTCATTCCTAAAGACTTCTTAGCCAGCCAGCCCAAACGATCTGGGCATAAAAAATTAAGTTACTTCCTTGCAAATAATTCCTATGAATAAATGTTTCAAATGAACCTTTGGCTCCAGCATTATGCACATACTGTGCTAGTTATTGCTGACAGGAGTGGAGGTTTACAGTGGAAAAGTACTGCCCCATGCCAGGAAGCACTGAGTGACAGCGCAGGAACACATCTGAAGCCAAGCTGGAGAAACACAGCAGAAAAGTTTACCTCATTATTCCTGCCAGCTGGTTCTGCTCGTGTGCACAGCCGCTGACACTCGCTCACTCGAGCAAGCCCGGTTTGGTCTGCAAGCGTACCCGCAGAAGGCTGAAATGTCACAAATACTCTTGCAAACAACTCTCAGGGAGGTTATGCACTCAGGGAGCATCCCTGCAGACAACCCAAAAGCTGCTTGTGACCGGGGAACGCGGGAGAAGGCGGGGGGGATCACAGCAATCAACTTAGGAGGGGATACTAGCATGAGTTCTCTCATCAGCACCACCATGCCAGATGGAAGAGAGGTCCTCAGCCTGGTGTTTCTTCAGGGGCCTGGGTATGTAGAGCCCTGTGTGGATACAAAATTTGTATCTGCATCCGATCCGCAAACGTGGCCCATGGATATAAAGCGGCTCTCCGCAGCTTTGCAGGGCTCTCTGGTTATGCCTCCGCACCCAGCTGTGTCGCTGGAGTCTGGCCAGGTTGTGACGAGGGGTTTCTGCTGTGTCTGGGACCACCAGGCTGCATGAAGAGGTTTCAGCTGTGTGGCTCTGAAAGGTCACCCCCACTCCAGCCACCCAGTTTCACTCGAGTCCCCGAGCAACAGCGCGCAGGGGGTGGGGTGGAGAGCAGTAGCAGCAGCCCCAGTGGAGGGGGCAAGCAAGCGGCAGCGGGCTGGCGTTAGGGGTGGAGGAGACCTGCCTGCAGCGCGGGCACGGACCATGCGACGGCACCGGCCAGTCAGGGGCAGAGGGTCTGATGGGGAAGGAACTAGCCCTGCAGTCCCCAGACAAGGTGCTCCATGACAGCATGTGCAAGCAGAAAGCGCAGAAGGCAGTGGCCGGGGAAGGCTGTGATGGGTTTTGCCCTATATCTCTGGCCTACAGCCTGCTCATGCAGTGGACACGGTGCAGGATTCTGCTGCACCGGGCGTTGCATGAATTAAGGCACACAGGTTGGAGAGGTAGTCGGCCTCCTGCCCCTGCCCCTATGGAAATGGGAGAGGCAACGTATCAATATAAATAACTCTACAGCAACCACCCGGAACGGTTCAAACCGTCCTCCTGCTAGGCCAGTGTCCTCCGCGGTACCTTCATGCTTGCAAGTGACTGTGATTTATGCTGCCACAGCAAGAGGCGGGCGCTCCCGGTTGAAAATGGGTCAGTGTCGGTCCCTCAAATCCTAGTTTGCTTCTGTGGCAGGTTCACAAATGAAAGTTGAGTGAGAAGTCGCTCTCCGGCCTAAGCACGTGAGGCCAGACCGTCCACTGGTGCAGAGTGGCACATTCTCCTGACGCCAGTGGGACTCCATTGATTTTCATCAGCTCCGTTTCAGAGGGGTGCGCAACATTCTGCATGTGCAGAGGTGTCTTTCGTGGGGGGCTTTAGCCTGCACTTAAGCACGAGTAACTTTACTTACGCGAGCCGTCCCGTTCTTTTCTTTAGCAGAGTCCACGAGCCGCATCCTCAGCTGGTGCCAATTAGCTACAATGGACAGAGCACGTCCCCACCAGCCAAGGATCTGGCCCGATGTACTGATGGGTTAGAACATCTCTCCCGTCTTATTTTTTAACCTGCCGCTGAGACACAAACCCCTGAAGGGGATTTAATTGATTGATGCAGATGAATTTTCACCTGGGAAAGCCTGAATGTTGCTGGGGTGACAGAAATCCGTCATCGGCAATGAGCAAAGTCACTCACGTGCTTAAGTCTTTGGAGCGTCAGGGCCTTCGTTCCAATGACAAAAGCAAGAAATATGCCGAAAGACACAGCGGCGGGCAATGGAAAGGCAAGTGCTGAATGGCCAAAAGCGCCAAGGTCTATCTGCGCAGCACCGTACCTTCCTCTGCACGCCTCATCTGGAGCTGTCTTGTGCCCCTGGTATTCTCCCAGCACGGCAATGTGTATCCGGTATAGAATGCCACCCACTCACTCACTAGCCCCTCTTTGTTGTTGTGTTTCATTCCCCTCCTACCACATTGTGAGACAGATGGCGTCGGCCTCAATATTTCAGAAACACGTTAAGGATTGTTATTTCTTCCATCCCCTCCTTCAGCCTCCAGCCTGCCAGACGAGAGAGAGAGAAGCCTGTTTCCTGAAAGGGTCTAATCGTTATTGGCCTGCAGTGCCCAGAAACAAAGAACAGGAGGTGGAGGAGAAAGCAGAGGGCAACAGAGATGACATTTCTCGCTGGCTGATAAGGGAGCCTGTCTCCAGCCAGCAGCGGAAGAATGGCTGTTTTCTTTTAAAAACGGATCAAACCGTGCTGCCTCCCTCTAATGTTCAGCGGGCGGCACTTGAGTGTCTGCATCTGCTCAGCGTCTCCACTCTCAACACCTCTCTAATTTATACAGCATGCAGATCAGCCCGTGCGCAGACAACCCGCGGCTGCCTAGGGCTGCGCTGTCGGCCAGCTTGGCACGCAGAGATTTCTGCAGGAAAGCAAGGTTTGTTTTCGTTGGCTGCTGCGGAGAAAGGATGGCCTTGTGTCTGAGGTACCGCAGTAGGACCTGGGTTCAAATTCCTGCCTCTGACCTTGGGCAAGTTTGTCTGGGCCTCTGTCCCACATGAGGAAATCGGGGCTAACCCTGTTAGGAAGAAATTTCTTTGTTCGGGAGGCGCTCAGATTCCACAGTGCTGGGGGCCACATAAAGTGTGTTCGACAACAGACACAGTGGAAAATTCAGCCTGCCTTTCTTCTTGCCCGGTGTGATGCAGTCACGGGGAAAGCGGTCTGAACTGCTGAGCTCGGCCTGTGCTTTGCCCTGCGATTTCTGGTGGAATGGAACAACTACAAGAGTTTTAATGTATCCACCTTCTGTGGAAAAAGAGAGGCGATAAGATAGAAATAACACTCCAATGCTGGCTGAGATTAGAAATCGGTGCTTCAGACCCATTTTCACCCCTCTGCCAGCGGGCCCAGCAGGCACTATCTATGGCCCAGGGAAGAGACTCATCATGGAACTGCGCTCTGCATCGCACAGGGGATCATGTAGTTCCCCCCCCCCCCCCCGCCCCAGGTTCTCTGCCGTTTGGCTGCCCTGGTCCTACGTAACAAAGACACTGCATTCCCCCTGCACTCCTGGTCTTCGCCTGCTGCCTCCCCTTATGATGGGTGGTGGTTTTGAAATCCTTCCTGCTCCCACTAGCGTCAGGCAGGCTGAAGATTCTCAGCATGGCCCGCACGTGTCAGAACAGGGTTAATTTATCACCCGCTGGGCTCACCTCTGCCTGTGTGCCCGTCTCTCCCAGTGATGTCACGCTCTGCACAGACGGGGAGAAGTGAGCAGACATGGAGCTCCACAGCTCAAACACCCGGGCAGGTTGACTGGAAAGGAAAGAATGCTCATCGCCAAGGAGAAGATATGCTGCAGCAACGCTAGCTGAGCGCATTAAGGACGAGAGCAACGTAGAGTGGGGAAGATTTGTCGACTCTCCTTCTGTAGCACTTGGCCTCACCACTTTTCAGCACATAATGTTTTCTCAGTGGCTCTCTCTGAATGCAAATTCCTCCCCCTCTGCTGCAGCACAACTGCAAATTCGGGCATCTGCACACTGGACACTGTCGGTAGCAAACAGTTGCACATACACAAAAGAGACTCCCATTACCCCAAGCCCTCCCTTAGCCCCCAGTGAATCCTGTCCCCATTGGCAGGGGAGGGTGGCCTTGTGGCTAAAGCAAAGGCTTTGGAGATAGCAGCTCTGTGTGTAACCCTGAGCAAGGCACTTAGGCCCAGGTTCACAAAGGTGTTTAGGTGCCTGACCCCCATTGACTTTAGTGGTAGGCAGGTGCCCAAGTGCCTCTGTAATCTGGGCCTTGCCGTTATGGGGGCTCAGGTATCCCATCCTCGGGGTGGGTTGAATGATTCTGAACTGCCATTCTGCATGCACCCCTGATCCCAAACACAAAGCAACAGGTGTCAGGCTCATTGCAAAGTGCCACAGAGAGAGCCTCCGCTCTGAAATTATTTAGCTTGGGATTGCAGAGAATCCACCAAATGCACATTCCTTCTAGTATATGTTTAAAGTATCTGACACTGGCACAAATACACACACCACACACACCAGGCAAAATAAAATACCCAGTTACTCAGCAACAATGTGATTGTTCAATTAAGTGTTACCCCAACTTTTTATCTATTAAACGAATCCCCCCAAGGCCATGCTGGAGACCCCATTCACCCCACGCCCTCGGTGCTCTTTCTTCTCTTTGGGTGACATTTACATGAGTCGAATGGCAGGCTCTGGCGAGAGAGCGCCTGCTGGCATCCTCAACAGCATCTGGCCCTTGGCAGGCTCCTCTGTCTGTTGTGCTGCCAGGATAAAACCGTCTGCAGCTTCTTTGTGTAGTTAGGCTGTTGACGGTGCTTTAACTTCCTGGGTGGCATCTGCCTCTTCTGCCATCTCTGATGAGTAAGTTCCTGTATGCTGGGAGGCGGGAGATGGTTAATTCTAGGACCAGACTTGGAATCCTAGTCTGCCGCCTCTTTCTCTACTCAGAGCGAATGTGAATTTAGTGCTGGTGAAAGGTGACAGGCCTGGAAATGGAAGTTCCTTGTTTATCTGGAGACTGGCTCAGATTGGGTGACCAGTAAGGCTGCCAAGGGCGGTGGGATAGTGGCTTCAGGACACATGTTCGCTGGACCATTGTCAGAGAGAGTGCTGCGCAGCTGTCATATGGGAATGGCTTTCCAGCCACAGCCATCCTGTGTCAGCTGTGAGCCATTGATGTAGAGAGCACAGTATCAATTGCGGAGATCGTAAGGGGCTGATCCAAAGCCCACTGCAGTCAGTAAAGAGGCTCCCATTAACTTCAGGCTTTGGATATGGTTTCAGATCACCACTGTTATATTACCAAGAAGCAACAACAAAATCCTTGTCTCAGTAGCCCATAACCGTTTCACTGCATGAGCACATATGAAAATACACCTACAGGTTGGGCTCTGGTAGCTGAGATCTGGGAACACTAATCATGTTTTTCCCGAAACAACCATCTTTCAAAGGCAGCTTCTAAAAATTCATTAGACTTTCCAGCATGACTTAGCATGATTATTCCGCACTTAGATCAGCAATCACCCAATGTGCCACATTTCAACCTTTCCAACCTGTGTTCCACATACCTGGGTCATATATCTGACAATCTTACAGTACAGCATCCTGCACTTTTCCTAGAGGTCAAATGGTACTTAGCCCATTTCTACAGCAACGCTCTCCCGGCAGAGCCATTCCTACTGATCAAGTTTGTGTGTAGCAGTAGACTCACTCCTAGGACGTGTCTTGGGTGCCCTTAAGCCCCACAGAGGGTGGGTCTTTAAGATGTGTGATGACAAGGTCTTGAAATAAACAATCCCACCAGTGCACATCCAGTTCCTAATGGACTAGACTCAGGCAAGCGGTCACAGCATCCCATCTTCCACCAAGACCTCCCAGTTGAAAGGGAGGGTTGCAGAGGGTGAAATCAGCTCACAGGTTACAAATTAATTCAAGGCAACATCTGGTGCATCCCAGACACAAAGCAGCTTTTAGAGATTAAAAGTGTCTGGTACGTGACTTTAGACTTCTCAGGGCAATGATGAGTCTCTTCTGTTAGGAACCACCTGTCTCATGGGCACGATCAGAAATGAACCATAAATAAGAGCAACAACCACCATGAGTAAAACTGATTGACAGTCGATAGTCACAGGCACCTGAGTATATCCATGCCCCAAAGGGAAAATTACCCAGCACACACTTCGCCTTTTTCTGCAGAAGCCCCAGGCCCCGAGGGGGATACTCTCAGAGAGTAGCCCTTTGTTGCAAAAAAGGCATGTTCTTAACTCGAGTAAGTTAGTTAGTTCTTTATCTCAGGCTAAGCTATCAGTGAAGACACAGCAACTCAACTTGAGCTCAACCCCATGCTCTCCTATAGGCCTTAGCCAGAGTTGCTAACCCCAGTTAAAAGCAGAGTTGCCTGGTCTTCGTTAACTGAGTTAACGAACTAACCCAAATTAACACTTACTTTTGCAGTGAAAACAGACCCACATTTAGTGACAATAACAGTCTAGTCTTTTTCCTGGTCTAAAGAAAAGCACATTGTGGGTCAAGAAGATCAAATATGGTCTCTATATTCAAGGCCAAAGAGCATGATGCCCTCTTGGGCGGGAGGACAACTTAGCAAGTGTTGTTATTTCTTTTATATTAACATGTCTTAGCTCAAGTTCCTTTTGGTTTACACTGGAGGAAGGGAACGGGGGGTGGGAAGGGAATACTATACCAATGAAACACACACCGAGCTGTTGGGCATTGGTCCTTACTCTGTAATATTATGCAGGTAGACCTCTACTCTTGATAAACGGACTAAATTTAATCACGATTATGAAATGACTAAAGCCTGAAAGACATTCTTCTCGAAGTACAGTCACTTGGTGGCAGATGGTAGGAGACTTCCAAAGTTACCTACATATTCCTAGGAGATGGCGTCTGGCAGTACTCAAGCTTCACGTAACTGAGGTAACAGTCCAGACTGATTGCTTCATTTGTAGCAAAGAGATCCATCAAGAGCGCGAGAGAGACATTCATCCTTCTTGGCGATCTTGAAATCCCAGGGATACATCTTTTCACTCGGCACACCCTCCTTGTGCCAGCATTGTAGTGGTTTTTCTTGAAATGCCCGTGGGGTCATGCACCTGCTTTGTAACTAATCTGGTTAAAAGTAGGGCATCCACAAACATTTTGATTAGCATACTCTCTGAATTAGAGTCCTAGACTATGGGGCAGGCGCCGTGTATAGCTTTGTGTCTGTACAGCACCTAACGCAACAGGGCCCTAATCCAGATCGGCGCATCTGGGCACTACCATAATATAAATCATAATTATGAGAAGAGAAACTAGTAGTGGCAGGATGGACTGTTGATATAATCTATAACTTATCTCGTCAAGCTAAGGCTGTGATCCAAACCAAAAGCCCATCAGATAAGTTTGCAGAGTAGCCAGACAGAAGTAAAAGCTCTCCCAAGCATGGTGACTATCATGGGCAATATGTCTTGAATTATCTAGCTAGAGGCCACATACTTGTCTTCTGTCAGTTGTAAGAAAACCAACTAACCTGACACATGAAGTGCTCTCCATGGCAGAGTGACACCTCGCAAGTCCACATAACCCAGTGGTTGGTTAGCAGAGCCAACTCATACTTTTAAACTCTCGTCAGGACAAGACAAGCTGTAGTTTAGCACATGTTCAGTTGACCAAGTGAAAGCCTGGAAGCATTCATTAGATCAAACTAGTTAACACAATCTAATATCACACCTTTACATCCCAGTCTCGACAAAGCCCAAGGTCGTGTCCAGAATGTGGTGTTGTAGTAGATCAAGGTTGTAAAGGAGAGCGGGTGAAATAGATATCGTGGGTTTTCTTACAGGTGTGAGGCAACACCGTCTGACAGGGACACCTTCAATTTGTTCAGCCACTGAGTTCAGTGGACTTGCAAGGTGTCACTTTCCCGTGTATGGAGTGCACAGAGCCTTCATGTGTCAAAAAAGCTGGCTAGCCTACAACGGTCACACGAGACGTTTAGCTGCACAAGAAACTGGATCACACAACTGTGCCTTCCACAAGCAGATGGACACAGAAGAAGAGGTCTGCCTGCGATGCTGGCACCTGTGCTCTTTGCATCAGAGCATGTGTTGGTAATAGAGGTGGCCTCTGATGCCATTCAAGGTTAATCACATTGGGCTGGTTCCACTTCCTGGACATTCTGCCACCTCCAACAAGTTGGGAGAAGTAGCCTCCCGCGTACAGTCGGCAAGTGCCTGATGAATTCATTAATTCGTGACTTGCTCTGGAACAATTTAATCTTGCAGATACTGAATCAAGTGCCCAAATGTAACCCTCAACTAGTTCACACAGCTCAGGTCCCCAGCAGCTGGCTGCGGTTGCTAGTGGCCTGTGCAGATCACCAGTGCTAGAGCCAGAGCATTAAAGTCTTGGATGCAACCCTTCCAGAGCGCTACCTCTGCGAAGATTTGTTCCCCTTGTCAACATGTTGGATGACCTGACCAATAGTATTTAAAATCTCTTCTTGCCCTGCAACAGCGCCAGGGAATATCTGGGGCCTGCGAGAACGTGATGGCCACAAACATTTAAGTAAACGTGTCTTGTCATCGCTAGCAGTAAAAACCTAAAGTGCAAATGAAGAGTAAAAATATCAGTGGCAAATATATCTTTATTTCAATCTAAGTAACATGAGCAGGAAACAAGGGCTTTTAAAACTGCTAAGGGGCATATCCTGAGATAGCGCAGATCAGCAAGACACCATTGTCTTCCCGGGAGCTACGCTGACTTACACCAGCTGAGGATCTGAGCAACAGGAGTCTGAGTTTGACCTCACTTATCCCAGGGAAAATCAGGAGTGACTTCACTTTTGAAGTCAGTGGCTGGTTTGCCATCAGTGGAAAAGAGCTAAAACTCAGCACTGCGAATTCTTAGCTTGACAATGACCCTCCAAGTGTGACATGATGTGGGACTAGATCAGAGAGAATAAATACAGAATGTTCAACGTGAGGAAAGCCCTCCTCCGAACTCAACCCAATCACAGACAGAAACCTAGTCAATCCAGTGCCCAGCGCAGCATTGGTGGGAGACAAAGGGAGAAAGACGTAACGTCAATACCCTCTTTGCTGGCGCGAGACGTGAGGATGCAGAGTGAGGCCTAAAGGGCAAGAACGAAGGAAGCTGCAGCCCCTCACAGCAGATGTAACGGACGTGCGTGGTGGTTAGAGCTAAGGTGAGCGCTAGCACCTTGTCTGTGCTGGGAACTCCTGGTGGAGATGAACAGATCTTAGCAACAGTGGGAAAGCTTTGAAAAACTTCCCTAATGAAGGTGAGGCACTACAGCAGTGGTGGGCAAACACGCTGCTCCTAGATGAGTGGCTATATACGTGCATCCCCGTGGTACCCCACTATAGGGAGGAGGGATAGCTCAGTGGTTTGAGCATTAACCTCCTAAACCCAGGGTTGTGAGCTCAATCCTTGAGGGGGCCATTTGGGGATTTAGTTGGGGATTGGTCCTGCTTTGAGCAGGAGGTTGACTAGATGACCTCTTGAGGTCCCTTCCAACCCTCATATTCTATGATTTCAATGGAGCCTCACACCAGTGCAGGGATACAATCCTGTGGAGTAATTTACAGGATCGGGGCCAATGTCTAGAACAAGGGTCGGCAACATTCGGCACGCGGCTCGCCAGGGTAAGCATCCTGGCGGGCCGGGCCAGTTTTAATTACCTGCTGACATGGCAGGTTCGGCCGATCGCAGCCCCCACTGGCCGTGGTTCGCCGTCCCGGGCCAATGGGGGTGGCAAGAAGCCACGGCCAGCACATTGCTCGCCCGCGCCGCTTCTTGCTGCCCCCATTGACCCGGGACGGCGAACCGCGGCCAGTGGGGGCCACGATCGGCCGAACCTCCCGCGTCAGCAAGTAAATAAAACTGGCCCGGCCCACCAGCATGCTTACCCTGGCGAGCCGCGTGCTGAACATTGCCGACCCCTGGTCTAGAAACATTTATTCTTCTTAATCCTGATTTAAATTACCCAATTCTTACGGCCTATAAAAGTCAACACAGGGCCTGTATCTGATTAGATCAATCCAGCAAGCCTGGAGAAGAATGAACTCTGGTGGGGAAGGGAAGGAATAAGAGCTGGGTGACACGTTTCACCCAAAACTTTTTGTGGCAAAAAATGCAGGTTCAGCAACAGTAAATCATTTAATAAATTTGTGAACGTTTCACTAAGTTGTTCTTTTGGGGGGGGGGATCTAAAAAACTCAAAATATTTCATTTCAATATTTTCTAAACAAAATGTTTTGGTTTTGTAGGTCAAAAACCACTTTTCACTTACAAATTTCATTCAGTTTTATTTTTAAAAAATGCAAAAATAACCCAAATGCTCAAAATCAAAACTAAACAAACTGTTTTGTTTGACCTGAAATTAATTTTTTCATTATTACTTTTCAGCACTGCCAGCAAACTTAAAAATCTTTAGCAGAAGCTCTAGTAGGAGTTATTGTATTATCTTGTTTCCAGAGGAAGTCTTGGAAGCAAAATCGTATATTAATTTCTAGCTTCACATTTTCATCTGCGCTAAAACTACGTTAGTGAGTTTGATTTTCCACTTTCCATCCCCCTCCCATACAGACTGAGCAGGAGAATATGGTAGAGGTCACCAGCAGTCTTTGTTTCTCTAATTTGAAGCCACCATCTAATTAGATGTCAGCCAAGCAAAATATTAGGAGTCACATAATAATTATATCAACAAAATCAACAATTTAACAGCAAAGGTTAATTACATTTATATAAAAATCCAATAGAAAAAATGATGTTCAAACAGTTGGGCAGACTCATTGAGAGCTAATGTTGCTTCTAAATTGAATTTCAAATGAATTTTACATCCATAGTTCATTTTGCTAATTCCATTCTCTGTATCCTGTAATTTGTTGACAGTGACTGATTACTTAAGTGAATAATATCTATGTGCCAGGACCACTTAGTAACAGAATATGCCTTGTGTGATCACTGTACTAAGGAATACAGTTTATTTAAAAATTCATTCTGTATTTGGCTTTCTGAAGAACGATGACATGGCTTTGGCAATACCAACGGTTCGTCACAGCAGAAAATTCCTGTTTTATTTCTTTTTTAATAATAGGTTGGAAAGACATTTTTGCCTGAATGGCAGCTCCAGACTCCAGCATCCAGAGCAGCCGTTTGATAGATCACATCATTTCAGCAGCTTTCGCACCCTCCTTTCCATTTGTCAAAAGACAAGAATAGCTATTGACAGTTGGCCATGAAATATTCTGCACAAATTCGCCTAATTGCTGCATGTGACTTCAAACCTGACCCAAAGCCCTTTAAAGTCAATGGGCATCTTTCCGCTGACTTCAAGGGGCTTTGGATTGGGCCCTTATAGAGCAAGTGCAAACGATATTGGTTACATTTCCCTTTCGAATTGGTAGAGGTCGAGGCAGACTCAAAAAGCCGCAGATCTTTGCCTCCCCTTAACAGAGCGGCTGGTGAAATCCAGATCTGCAGATCAGTTTTGAGGTTGCAATGAGGAAATTATGGATAAGGCTGCGTGTCTGTCACAGAGGTCACGGATTCCGTGCCCTCTGTGACTTCTGCAGTGGCCGGTGTGGCTGGCTCCGGGGCTGCCCGAGAAGCTCAGGCAGCCCCTGGCCAGCCACACCAGCCATGGGCTACCGTGCTCCCCCCAGACCTAGCAGTAGTTTGGGTACTAGAAGGGGCTCAGGGCTGTAGTGGCGCTTACCTCGGGCGACTCCCCGGAAGTGGCCGGCATGTCTCAGCAATTCCTAGGTGGAGCAGCCAGGGGGATCTGCGCACAATCCCTACCTGCAGGTACCGCTCCCATTGGCTGCGCCTGGAGCCCCTCTGGCCTTCCCTACCCCTAGGAGCTGCAGGGACATGGCGGGAGCCACAAGGAGCTGGGTAGGGAGCCTGCCAGCCCTCCCTTCCTCCCCCCTCAGCACCGGCGGGGGTCCAGGGCTATGCGCTGCCAACTGCCCCTCCCAGCACCCACAGCATACACACCCCGGGCCGCCCCCTCCCCCCAGTGCCCCCGGCACCCCGGCCCAAGTTTTAGTTAGGGGTATATAGTACAAGTCACGGACAGGTCACAGCCGTGAATTTTTGTTCACAGCCCGTGACCTCTCCATGACATTTATTAAAAATACCTGTGACGAAAACGTAGCCTTAATTATAGACACCTTGGGATGCAAAGTTTGGATCCAGATCCAAACCATAGCAGAGTTTCTGGGTCCATAGCCAGGCTTCTGGTTCAGGTCCCATCTGTAAAGGAAATGTAGGGCTGGGGTTTCCAGAGAGCATGGTGGGTACAGAGCTTTTTTGAAAATTTGGCCGTAAAATGTCACCCTGGCAGCTGCTGTCCCTTCTGAAAGTCTA
The DNA here is from genome assembly GCF_013100865.1 of Trachemys scripta elegans. NCBI lineage: Eukaryota > Metazoa > Chordata > Testudines > Emydidae > Trachemys > Trachemys scripta. The sequence goes on along the minus strand of NC_048307.1, from coordinate 82,225,785 downwards.
GCCATTTCCTTGTGATGTCTAAATGGAAACTGAGCAATCAGGGAGGGAAGGGGGCGGGATCTCTCTTCACCTATGGGTTCTGAGCACTGGAAAAATCTGCCCAATCAAATGCTTTGTGCCTGCGTTCCAACTTACATCCATAGATGCTAAGGCCAGAAGAGTTCTTTGTGATCATCTAGTCTGACCTCCTGTGCATCACAGGCCAGAGACCCGCGCCACACTAATCCCTAGAGCCGAGCTTTGAGAAAAGCTGATTTTTAAAGCAGTGATGGAGAATCCACCACATCCCTCGGTAACTTTACTCTCACAGTTAAAAATGTATGCCTTATTCCCAGTCTGAATTTATCTAGCTACAACTTCCAGCCATTGGATCGTGTTAGACCTTCCTCTGCTAAACTGAAGAACCCACTATTAAATCTTTATTCCTGCTGTAGATACTGAAAGACTGTAATCAAGTCACCCCTGAACCTTCTCTTTGTTAAGCTAAATAGATTGAGCTCCTTGAATCTATTGCTACGAGGCAAGTTTTTTAATCCATGAATCATTCTTGTGGCTCTTCTCTGAACCCCCTCCAATTTATCAACATCCTTCTTGAACTGTGGGCACCAGAACTGGACACAGGATTCCAGACACAATCACACCAGGCCCAAATACAAAAGTGAAATAACCTCTCTGCTCCTACTCCAGATTCCCTGTTTATACATCCCAGGATTGTATTAGCTCTTTTGGCCACAGTGTCACACCAGGAGCTGAGGTGCAGCGGATTATCCACTCTGACTTCCCAATCTGTTTTAGAGTCACTGCTTCCGAGGACAGAATCCCCATCATGTAAACGGCCTGTTTTCTTTGTTCCTAGATGTATACATTGACATTTAGCCATATTAAAATGCGTATTGGTGGCTTGCACCCAGTTTGCCAAGTGATCCATACTGCTCTGAATCAATGTCCTGTCCTCTTCATTATTTACCACTCCCTCAATGTATGTGTCATCTGCAAACTTGATCTGTGATGATTTTATGTTTTCTTCCAGGTCATTAATTAAAACATTAAATACAGAGGCCAAGAACAGAACCCTGCTGGTCCCTACTAGAAACACTCACGTTCGATGAGGATTCTCCATTTACAATTACAGTTTGAGACCTATCAGTTAGCCAGCTTTTAATCCATTTAATGTGGGCCGTGGTAATTTTATATCTTTCTAGCTTGTTAACCAAAATGTCCTGTGGCACCAAGTCAAATGCCTTACAGAGTCTAAGTTTATTACGTCCACACTATTACCTTTATCAACCAAACTTGTAATCTCCTCAAAACAAGATATCAAGTTAATTTGACAAGAGCGACGGTCCTTCAGACAAACAGACGCTTCCAGCTGAATGCAGGGTTGCTAACGGTTGTGATTTTATTGCAAATACTATAGTATTTGGTGCTTTTCTGAAAGCCACAGACATTGGAATTAAGAAATTACATGAGACTCTGGGCTTTCGTTTCAAACTCAGACAAGTTTCTAGTCCTTGCAAAGAGAAGCTGGAAAACATGAAGCAAATGCACCCTGAAGGCTCAGAAACCTGAATGCAAAGGAAAAAACCTCAACATTTATATTTAAAAAAAAAAAATCTCATGGCTCCTAAGCCAATTTCATGATTTTCTGGGACCTGGTTCATGATGCTGGAATACTTGGGGTTGGTGATACAGCAAATGTCATTTTTAGATTGGGAGAACATCCAAGAGGGAGAGCAAAAACGAGGGAGAGCCGCAGGTGTGGGTAAGACGTGTTCAGCGTAGCCAGGGCTGCCGGAGACGGGGCTTCACCTCACAGCATGGATTAGGGTGATTTAAACGGGGCTAACTCGCAGCTTAGCCAGGAGTGAGGGTGGTAGTCAGGTGGGCTGGGGGAGAGGCGCTCATCAGACAAGCAGTACGGGCCACGTTCTGGCTGCCCTGGTGTCAGCGCCCAGCGAGGCTGGAGGATAGAACGTCCCAGCGAGCTCCCCATAGCCCTCAGCCTCCCAGAGGAAACATGTCTGGGCAGTGAGGGGTAGCCACAGCTCCATCCCCTCATTATCAGCTGTAGGGTGGAACACAGACCTCTCCCGAAGGTGCAGCAAGGTCACCTGGGAGTACGTGTCTCCCCATTGCCCTGGATACATGCCTGTTTCCTGGCTTCAGCAGGCATAACGCTGCCAACACCAGCCACGCGGCTGGCCCGTCTTTTCCCCAGCACTGCTTGGGCCCTTGCTCTAAGAGGCAGTATTGTGCCCTAGTGAGCTATTACAGTGCCCAGGTGAATCATCAGCAAGAGGGGCCCTGGCCATTGGTGGGGAGTGAAGTGCTGTCTCTGCCCCAAGGCGCCTGCGGTCTAAAGGCAGGGTGGAACGGGACAGCCTCCCGTGCAGTGTTTTGCAGTCAGCTACACTCAGGTACAATGCCGTCCCTCCCCTCCTCCACAGCCGCCGTGGGCCCTCAGACGTAAAGGGGCTGCTGCCATTCTGCGGGGGGGGGGGGGGGGACTGGAGTGCCCCTGTGCATGCCAGAGCCCAGCTCTAGAGGGGCTCCCTGTGTGTCCCAGTGCAGCTAAGTGGGGGTGGTAAGACCAGTCGCTCTGGCATTATGCTGAGCTATTGCCCCTCATGGAGCAGTAGTGGTGCATTAATAGCTACGGAGGGGCTTCGTTACACGCTGCAGCCTATGCAAGATGGATTCCTCCCCCCGCCCCTCCATGCCGGGCCCATCTACTCTTGGGAATTAGCTCTGAGCATTTTCACAGGGTCTTCGTTAATGGGCATTCCAGGCAGCGGCCGTGTCGTGTGCCAGACAACTGGCACTGCATTTACAGCATTTGCTTTGGCCAGGTTTGCACCTCCGGTGCATTTGCTCTCTGCAGACATTAGAGCAATTGAGGTTTAATTGCACAAACGCTCAGAGACTGAGTTATAAGCTTGCATGCTCAAGAACGTGCAGAGAGCGTACTTGGCATTCGCTTTCCACGAGCAGTCGCAACAGGAAACCACTTCCAGGAGTTACTCATTTCCACAGGGGAGAGAAACAATGCCATGTGACAGGTGCCCAACCACCTCCCTAGTGCCCCTGCAATTTTGGATTTTGCATACAAAGTCAGAGATCGTAAATGGAATTCCCAAAGCAATTGGGTCAGACAGTCGTGAAGAATATATCTGAGAAAATGACAGTCTGTTTCTGGATGTTCCACAAAAGAAGAGGAGATGAAATCCATTGACTAATTTATCAGATATGACTTGATTGTTTCACGCTATTTGCATTACGGAAAAACACAGCACGAATAAACTGGATGGAATATTGGAGAATATTGGGGGGGAAACAGTATTTGTATTAGAAAGTCTGTCCGTCTAGTCTGTATGACAATGCTACATTTCCCATAATCCATTTGCACTAATGGTGAAGCTTCCTGGAGCAGCTAACCCAAGACAGGGGTTTCTAAGGTTAGCCATCTTTTTTAAAAAATCATATTTTTCCAGAGGTGGCCAATGTTACAAACACTACAAAAGCTAAACTAACCACAGCCATTATCCTCCGTCTCTCTGAAGCACCCTCTCTCCAAGAGGAACACAATTACATCTCAATAAAATTTTAATACAGGGAATTATGCACTTTGCAACCATCAAGCAATTAGCGGTTGCTATGCTACAGTCAGAATGTAATCACAGTAATGAAGCAAACAAAGGGAAGACATTGCTCAGGGGTTACATTATCAAATAGAACCTTGGGTTGTTTTCCAACGAAATCCTGATTCAGAGACTGTTGTTGCTTTGACATTGAAGAAAAAGAAAAAAAAAACCCTGGGCCATCAGTTGGTGTAAGTCAGCGTAGATGCAGACTTCAAAGGAGCATACAGCAGCTGAGAATCAGTCCCCCTGTGTTTATTTGACAAAATGAGCAGAAGCGAAGTCAGCATGTGCCATGGAACTTGCCTGACACATCATCATGGAGAGCCAGATTCTGCCCGGTCCTTTTGGGGATGGTCAGGGCATGGGGCAGGGGACAATTGAAAAGAGGGGTGGAAAAAGCCTCCCCCTCCCCTGGGTGCCCCAGATAAGGGGCAGGCAGAACCGCAGCCTCCGTGGGCAGGAGAGGGAAGCTCTGTTCCAGGTGCGCCCAGCACGTCCTAGGGTTGGGAGCGAGGTGGGGCCCTGTCCCTGCTCGAGAGCAGCAGGCCGGCTCCATGCACCAGGGTGCTCCGGGACGCTCACTTAGGGCTGTGTCTGGAAGGACCGACATCACCCAACTAAAGGCTCCAGTGGGAACTCCGATAGCGAGGCTCCCTTTGAGCCTCTTGTCACAGGCAGAGGCAGCGGAACGTAGGGAGAAAGATTGCCGAGTGGGACGATCCCGTTTCTTTGATGCAGGGCTGCCTTCTGACTGCCAGCTGCCGTGGCCTGAGGAGGAGGAGCAGAAGCAAGGGCTAGAGGTGTTTGAGCCCAGTTCTGGCACCCCTAAAGCCCTCGGAGAGCCCACACGTCATCACGCTGACGGTGATCCATAGCTGCCTGCAGCAGACCTAGGGGTCAGGGAGCCTGACTTTCAGGACACCTGGATTTTCAGTGTGTAAATGGATGGGTTCTGCCCCAAGTGCAGGTCCGCCGGCCCGCAGTGCATGGGGCAGTGGGCTTCGGAGGGCAGGCCCTATGGATAAGGCTGCATAGCCCAGAGCAGAGCTAGTTGGGAATCCAAATGTCCCTTCTGGGAAATTTCCACATTTCAAATTTTGTTTTTGTCCCACACGGGAAGGAAGAGATGAACTTTACCAAGAAACAAATACTTTGTTTTGAAGCCATCGAAGTGACCGTCTTGAAAGGTTTGGCTTTGTTCTGCCAACTTTTCTGTTCTTTAGATTATAATTTATATTACAGACGTCAAAATATGGATGGTAGCTATGTGTACCCTTGGGACCTTATCAAAATCATTCATTCTGATAACTCTCCATCAAAAGTTTAGACGAAATCGATACTTCCCACAAAACCTTTCAATTGTGTCGAATCAACATTTTCCAGTGGAAAACTGTTTCATCGGGAAATTTTCAACAAGCTGTTTTAGGCTGGAGGTGTCTTGCTGGACCATGTGCCTTATAGCCCCTTGGCCGGCCCCATTCTGCCCTTCCCCCAACCATGCCAGCCCATGTCAGGTGCACAAGTTATCCGCACAGGATGACTGTTCTTAGCGCCAGTGCAGTTGGCTGGGGATCCAGTGCACCCACTTTCTGGCCAAGCACGTACAAAGTCACCAGCCAAATACAACAGAATTCGGTTCCAAGAGACATTTTGTCCATTTTTTAAAAGCCGGACCTCCATGACACCTTTGAAAAACTTGTTTAAACACTGTCCCACAATCGGAACAGCTTTGCACATCAAATCTCCCACCTTGGCATTTAGTTCTAGTTAGCATGAGAACCTGGGATGATTTCCCAAGCTTGATTATTAATAAAACAGCTTCACTGCGGCTTTAGAAAGACATACGGCAGGTCCAGAGGTGAGTAATCTTAACCCTCCCAGGGTCACGACAGCTCGGAGCTTTATTAAACCGAATGGTCTGGCAGTTAGAATCCTTTGCCTCTGTTCCATCTTTCTTCTCACTCCTGGTACCCTGTTTGTTTGTTTAAATACAAGCAAACGTTCCCCCCCCCCCCCCCCGCCCCAGCCAACAATGCAATGATATTCCAGTATTTAGAGCAGCGCTGATTCCATGATTAATCTCTTTTAATCATTTATTCCCTAATCCAACGGGAACGCCCGACGAGCTGGAGAGGTGAAGAAGATGGCAGCTGATTGAGCGTGTGGAGATGGAGAGGAAGAAATTCATTAATTTTTCATTGCCAGGGCTGAGATGTGCACCGCTTAGTATTCATCATGTCAGCAGTGACCTTGAAGCTGCTTCTATTCCCCCTTGCAGAGCTCTCTCCAACCATCTGGTTCGTATTCGGCTGTTTGTGACACTCACCTTCTTGTCAGGATGAAAGAGAAGAGTGCGGTATTGGAAAGGCAAAAGACAGCCCGAGCCACACGCCCTTTGAATTCAAGTGCAGGGAAAACGAAGTGAAAAGCACATCATTTGCCATCAGGCATACTTACAGAACAACTGCCCAGAAGGGTACCAATTAAAATATCAACAAGCCCCAGCACTGTCCTTTTTAGGAGAGGGAGGTTATTAGAGCTTGCAGGGCCGATGCACGTCAAGGTCTCCACCCACCACGAGACACTCAGCACTAAGCCCAGTTTAGACATGTCCCGACCACTAGCCTGCCGTCTAACAGGAGCATGCTGGATTGCATTCTGCAGCTTTCACTCCCAGCCACAGAGGAGTGTGTTTGTTCAGCAATCAGGTTCGTTCTGACAAGACATATGTAAAACTGCAAAAGGCAGGCGTGTTTGTTTGCAGGAACCCTGCCAGTTCCATAGCGTGCGCACTATAGTGCTGTGTGTCCGCAAACACTGTCGACATTAAAACTAATACAAATCTCAGAAGAGCTAAAAACAGCCGTTTGGTTTGTTCACGGCAGATTTGAAGCAGTGCATCAGCCCACAGGGAGAGACATGAGTAAGCACTTGGCATTTCCATAGGGCTGTGAGTCCCACAATGCTTTGTGCAACACACAAAGGTACAGCTCCTCTGAAATGCAGCCACCTCTGGGTGGGAGCCAGCCAGGCAACCCGCCCAAAGTGGGGAAGGGAGAATTTTGGCCAAGAACACTTGGATGAACCCTGCTCAGATACAAATAGCCATGAGATCTTCAGTGTCCCACCAGGACAAGCTGGGCCTCAGAGTCTAAGGTCTCCTCTAAACCTCTTCACCCAGAGAACTGCCTGGAGCTCAGCAAGGGGAAGCCCCGAGATGCGTTGGAATCTGGGAGCGCACAGAGCACTGTACTGATGTGTGGGAGCCCTGGGTCAGATACAGCTTCCCTGTGTGACTTTGAACCAGTCACTTCATCTGCCCAGTGCCCCAACCGCCCACGTGGGACACCAGGCTAATGCAGCCTAGCTCACAGAGACGTTCCTTAGTGATTGTGGGGTGCCCGGTTGCTATGGTGAGGAAACTATCCACGTACCCAGAGAGTAATTTGCGTAGTGACATAGACTGCGCACCTGGGCTCCAGCCAAGAGCGGGCCACAATGACTTCGCAAAGATTAAAACATGTTGGCAGGGCAATACTGCGAGCGGACAGCACACAGATCGAGCCCTGCACATCTGTGGAGACCCACTTTATGGCCGCGGACCATGTTTGTGGTTCGGATGTTTTGTATCTGCACAGGGCTCTGCATGCAGACCCTTCCACCAAAGCACTTTACCCACACCTAGCTGAATGTCACCTTCCCCCAGGCGGGAGATAACAGAGATATTAGAACTAATTTGGTTGGTCCTACATATTACCCATATTGATGTCATTAGCCAGCTTACCCCTGAAATGCAATTTCCAACCCACTTACTGCAGGGTAAAAGTGGCTAGTCAATCTGTCCTATGGACTCATAGCAAATCTTTAAGTGTTTTATTTGGGAATCTGATTAGGTGTCTGGTTTGCCTCTGCCCTTACACTGCAGTTAATCGGGAGTAACTCCAGGGCTTCGGAGAGGCTATGCCAGTGGAATAGAGGTGTGACAGGAGAATAAGGCTCCATATTATGTATTCGTAGCTCTTTCTAATTGGGCTGACTGCCCAGGAGGACTTTCCAACTCCAATCTCCAACTCCAACTCCGTCTGGGACCCCAAGTGAGTTCTTTTAACCTTGCAGCATCTTTTCCCCAGCCACCAAGGAATACCGGCGCTGCTGGGAGTTGCGGGAGCTAGGCCTCTGAGAAGAACAGAATTGTATCCACATCTCCGAAAAATAGAAACTAGTCTCTGAATGGTGTTAAAGACACAATCATTTCAATGTATCTAATGACACAATAAAGGCCGATCCCTGGTTCTGGTCAGTGAGGTGGGTTATTTATAGTTCAGAGGCGATCTCCCTCTCATTGGTATGTCCATGCACAGCACTTGAAAAGAAAAGGTCTTGTTATTACTCGGGACTGATTTCATTAGCCCGCTGAACTTCCACACAGGGTATAGCTACATTACAGTCATTTACTCCTGCAATGCGGTCTTACCCGGTACCACAAAACCATCTTCGTTGTCTTCCTGCTGGCTCAGTTGTCATGCGTAAATCAGAGCCAGCTTGTGACATCCTGGGGAGTGCACAGCTATAACCCCCCCTCCGTTTATACTGCCCTCTCCCTAGCACTTCAGAGAGCCTGACCCGGGGTCATCCCAAAGAGCGCGCTTTGCTGCGGAACTTCGGCAGCGCTGGCTCAGCTCGTGACCGGCAAGCTGAGCCGTCTGCATGTAAATGAGACACAATCACAGCATGAGTCACTTTCCAGCGTGCGTATGTGTACGTCTGTCTTAGGGTGGTGATTAAGAGATCCCATGTTTTAACAGATATTTGCAAAGAAGGTTAAACATTTAAGGACCTAGGAATTGCCAGGCAGGATCCGATCGGTGGTCCACCTAGTCCAGGGGTAGGCAACCTATGGCACGCAAACCGAAGGCGGCACACAAGCTGATTTTCAGTGGCACTCACACTGCCTGGGTCCTGGGCACCGGTCCAGGGGGCTCTGCATTTTAATTTAATTTTAAATGAAGCTTCTTAAACATTTTAAAAACCTCATTTACTTTCCATACAACAATAGTTTAGTTCTATATTATAGACTTATAGAACGAGACCTTCTAAAAACGTTAAAATGTATTACTGGCACGCGAAATCTTAAATTAGAGTGACTAAATGAAGATTCGGCACACCACTTCTGAAAGGTTGCCGACCCCTGACCTAGTCCATTATCCAGTCTCAGACAGTGGCTGGTGCCAGATGCTTAGGAGGAAGGTGCAATTAACCCCATTGTAGCCAATTATGGAATAACCTGGCTGTAGCGGGGTGAACAGAAAGGAACCTTCTGCAGATCCACCCGGTTAGCAGGCCCCTGGTGAAGTTCTGCTGACTCCCTGTAGAGCTGTGGTCCATTCACTCGCTCCTGGATATAAGTGAGGAGGAAGAAGGAACGAGAAGCCAGAACATAGGAGATCTGCAAGGAAACCCGAGGGACAGCTCTGCAGGTGTGGTGTTAGTACTGAATTATCAGTAAACTCAAATCCCCAGACCAGGGGGAGTTTGGCCCCCTAATTCAGGGTCTGTGCTCCCTGTCCTTAACAGAACAGGGACCTTGGCTGTTCTCACTGCCCATAAGGACAGTTCTTTCTAATCCCAGTGATTGTGGTAGTTGGCTTATGCCCCAAGGCATGAGGATCTATATCAATTTCACATTTTATCAGTTAGTTTAGCTGTGCATATATCATTATTACGGATATTCCTATGCTCTAAGAAAACAAGCCAGTTTTGAATCCTACCACAGGCTTAGCCTCAGATCTTGTGGCAGTGAGTTCCAGAGGTTAAGTTTGCATTATATGAGAAATTACTTCCTTTAATTTCATTGGGTGTCCCCTCATTCCAATATTGTGAGAAAGGGTGAATAGGAGCACCAGACTGACCTCCCCCATACCACGTACAATTGTATCTCTATTGTGTCCCTTCTCTGAGCAATACAGTTCTCTAGCTACGCCTGCGGGACGGAGTTTTGGTTCTCAGAGATTTGTGCCCATCTTTGTCTGGCTTCAGTTCCCATGAATTCCCACCCCGGAAGTTTGCTTTGAATTTTGAGTTCCCGTGAACCCCCACAACAAAGTGAAGCTCAACTGAACCTGTCGAGTTCTGCCTCCTTTTGGTTGGAAATAATAACTGGCCCCAAACTGGGCTCAGCTTCACTCACTTCTCAAAAGTTCAGAAACTGGAGCATGTTTTCAGTGAACCCCGAGCTGAGTTTTGGGCTGTTAATGACGCCGCAAAGCAGGTGACCCATGTCTGGTTTATTACACCTCTGAACAGTGCATGCGGCTAGACTATGCTAAGGCATTTATTACTGTCACCCCGGCTTGCCATTCTGGTTCTATCGCATGCTGTCTCCTCCATCTGTCAGACCGTGTCTTGTAGACTTAGACACTGCTGCAGTGTAATAATCGACTGTGCCAAACAACTGCAGGTGAAGCCCTATTCAACCCTTTGTCAGGCAATCAAGTGAGCCAAAAGCGGCCACATTCTGTGTCCTTTACCACGGTGAATGTGGCCACTGATTTTGATGAGAATTAAGTAGGGCCTGCTGGGTTTGGCCCAAGAGCAAAATCCTGAGCAAAACTCCCATAAAATCCATAAAAACATGGGTCTAATTACAACCGTCTGGCACCAGTGTTGTTCCCTGGGGTTTCTGAACCCAAAGCTCTTGGTAACTTTTACTCTTGGCGAGATGGTGGCAGGAAATAAATCAATGGGGACCTTGGCACAAGCAGCACAATACAAGAGTGCCTTTACTTAAAGCTTTATTTTATTTAGTCTCCAGCACTTGCACACATCCGCAATGGGTTAGAAAACACCCCCTCCCCCCCCCCCCCCCCCCCCCCAAAATCCCAGATTCATATTTACCCAGGGTCCTGGGGAGATCTCGCGTGGGTAACTGCAGGCGTCCAGTGGCTGGCCTCTCATCTGCAGGGGAACTAGAGAGGTGTCCATCGAGCTGAGATTTCTGCCTAGTTTAATCCCCAATTTAGTATTACCGAGCTGGTCCATCAAAAAAACGGCTGAGCAGAAGCTAAGTTAAGGGTGGTGATTTCCAGCCTGTAGTTTTCCATCAGTTAACTAGCTGTATTTCACATAGCAATAGTTAACTATTGTCAGACTTCCCAGCCTGTCAAAACCGCATCAAGTCAGGAGGGCAGAGGGTCATGTTTACTCCTGGAGATCACTCACTTCCGCCTCCCATCCTGGCCTGTTAGTCATGCAAAGGGTTCAGAAAGGCCTCCTTTTAGCTGCTTTCACCAAGAAGCATAACAATTGGCATTCCTGCTGCTGGCAGTGGTTTAAGCATATTACTGGGCTCTGGGCTATCAAAAATCTGCTCCTACAATGTGACTCTCCCGGATCTTGGTAGGGTTAGTGCTGTTTTACCCAGGAGAATCGGGGTCAAGGGCCCCAAGCAGAGTTAATCCAGAGCACGACAACCTCAGACATTCACAAGTCCAGACTCCCCCCGCCCCCCTGCTCAGACACCTGGGTTCCCTGCTTTTCAAAGAAAGCTAAAATCTCTCTTTAGATGCTTAAAGCAACAGAGTGTTTGAATAATGCACTCCAGTACCCTGCAATTCAGCGGGGATACTGAATGAAAATGATTATCAGCATACGCATAATGATTCATTCTGGTTATAATTGCTTCGACACAGAACGAGACTAGGGAGATGGAATTAACTGGTTTTTTTTAATGATTGAGATGAGTGTGTTTTTCTTAAGCCACATGATACATCAGCCTGCCATGTACAGTAACATCTTTCTGGTGTCGTTTCAAATGTTTGTGCAAATTCTCTCTCGCTCACAAACACACACACGCACAAACAGAGTGAAATCAGTCAGCTTACCAGAATGTGACGGGGCTCCACTCACCACACTAGCACCTCCTGCTGGCCGTCTTGGGGATTAGCTCTTCAGGTCCATACGCCCTCTCCCAATGGCGTCTCTCCCGCCGTCACGTCTACTCCCAGACCCTTGTCACTCCAAGGACCGCAGCGTCCTCCGGCCTTCTCACGATCTGTGCTCCTCCCTTCCAGGGCCCCTGCAGTGAACTGTCCAGCTGCTTCCCCCAATGGTGACGGCAGCCAGTTGTCCGGCCACTTCCCCAGCAGCAAGTGCCGATGGGACCTGAGCCCACTCACTACTCCAGGTCCCGGCCAGGGACCCTGCAGATGGAGGGGACGCAGCACATGGCTGCCAACTCCTCAGTACATTTCCCTGGGCCACTTCCCCTTGGCCCCAGCACCTTTTTTGCCCTTGCCTCAGGGCCTCAGCCCCCGCTCACTCCCCTCTTCCTGCCCAGCACGCTAGCTTCCTTCTGCCTGCCAGGCACCCAGTCCTCCCTCCTTGAGCTCCAAGGAGTACCTGACCCTGCTCTGCCCTGCAACTCATCTTATATGGGCCTTCTAGCCCCTATTGGCCACTCCTCACTGCCTCTCTCCTATTGGCTGTTTCTTGTGCAGACTCCCTAGGGCTCTATTAACCCAGTGTGGGGCCAATGCCCCATCACACAGAAACTCATCCCTATTAAACCAGAACGCCAAGTGTGGGGGGGGTTTTCCCACACTTCTCTAAGTCCAGGAGGCAGCAGCAGTCCTCATTTGCACTAGGGACGTGGTGAGCCAAGACCCCTGTTTAATCAGCCCCCTCTAATTGTGGAACATGGACAGCAACCATCGAGATGGATCTGAAAAACCTCCGGTTTGGATCCAGCTCTGAACTTCACAGCTGAGGTTGGTCTCTAGGCGATGTAACCAGAACTCAGACACTGTTTTTGAATCAATTTGATATTTGCAGAACTTTGGGTTGAAATCTAGATCTGAATTTCATGTCTTGGACCCATCTTTAAGACACCCATTCAGGAAAGCAGCCTTATTCAGGAAGAGCATTTAAGCATAACTTTAAGTATGTGCTTAAAATTAAGTAGGCGCTTTCCCAAACCAGGTCCTCGGTGAATTAGAATGTTCTGTTTCCCCAAATATTGTCAATAGCTGTAGAAACACGTCTGAGAAAACACAGGGACTGATTCACTACTGCATTTAATGTTAAACTGCATAACTCGGTTTAAAGTAGTGGAATCACACTGCCATAAACTGGAGTAATAGAATGGTGAACCAGGCCCATAGACCTAAACATGCTCACTGCTATTCACTCACTGGTAAACGGTCCAGACGATCGGCCAGCTAGATATCCAACCTTGATTAGATTTTCCAAACATATTTATAACCAGGCTGGCAAATGCAGAATGATAGGAAAGTTCCAGCTAATCTCTTCACAAAGATGCTTGTGGCAACACATTCTGGACACATCACAGGAACCGTCAAACCAGACTCATCAATCAAAGTGTTCTCTCACTGATGGAGTCGCTGACATCTTTGACTTTCTCACATCCATAATTTGGAGGGGAGGGGTGGGGGAACTCAAGCAATGGCAAATAAAGATGATTTGTAAAGCAAATGTAGGTCAATAATATCTAGTCTCAGGAAAGTGGTGAAACGAAGAGAAAACGGGCATGACTTCAACATGCTAACACTATTGGAAGGGCTCCGTTGAATGGACTGTATTAGATTTCTGTTAATTGAGCAGACCGGAAAACTACATTAGCCAAGGTTACGAAAAATTGACATTTGACTTTGGGATCTTCACCATACACTGTGTGTTCTCGCGGTATTCAGAGCTCCCCTATATCAATCGCGTTTCACTCACAGACATAACCCCAGCCAGAACATTAGCTGAGCCATTTATTACTGGGTCTGAATCAGATTCAGACATAGAATTTATGTCACAGTCCCACGTCCAGTGATTTTGCTCATTGGCTTCTAATTTCACTAAGTACCTGGAGCCAATTGTCCAACTCTTGGTGCGCGGGGGAGGGGATAAAAAGTTCTATGTTGCTTTAGGAGCCGTGGTAAGGAGCATGGGCCTGGTTCTGAAGTCACAACTGAGTCTGGGGTAATTCCCATGAAGCAAATGGAGTTACACTAGTACAAATGCGATCACAATCAGAGTGCCAATTCTCATCTACACTAGGGCCCCTTTATCCCAGTGTAAGCAAGAAACAGGCCCAGAGGGTTCACTGTTATTTCTGAAAACCATTCACCATAATGCAAGTGTGAGCTAGCGCTGGTGGCCCTAGGCCGGTTGGCACCAGCCTGGAATCTAGCCCCATGTCATTATTAATACAAAGTAATAAACATGAATGAAAAAGCTATATTTTAAAATGATACGTCAGCAAAATCTCGAGGCATAATTTGTACTTCCGCATTGCTAGTGGCTCCAGCACAAAGACTGGGAGGACACAGACAAGAATAATTTTTGGAACTTGCATAATTATTTTTTTCTGCTGGAGAAAGCCTGGTTTTTTTTTTGACATGCCACAGGATAGAGTCAGACGTAGGGAGAGCTGAAGAAAATTGGCTTTTCCGGATATATCACAAAATGACCCCATGCATAGGAAGACCATGGCAGACTGGGCTTTTTGGCTTGATTGTACTTTGAGCAGCTCCAATGAAGGACACTTAGGGAATGTCTACACAGCAGTGTAAGCCCAGGGTTCGAACTCAGGCTCAACCCTAACCCCCCTTTCGTCTACACACAAATTGCACTAACTCAAGTCCCTGGACCACCCAGGAGTGGAGGATCCGAGCCTGAGTCAAGCTGGGACCCTGAGTTCGAGTTCTGTTGCTTTGCAATAGGGACAACGCCCCATTCGACTTGTGCTCTGGGAGTGCACCAGAAGTATCCCACAGGCTGACTTTCTTTGTCCTCTGGACAATCAAGTTTTCTCACCTACCACGAACAAAGGGGTAGAGCGGCCATATTTCGGGATGGCGCTAGGAAGTCTGGGATATGGGTGGTTGAACTCGGGCCCGCATTATGCAGCATAGAACCTGGAGCCCCAGGCCGGGACCCAGGGTTAAACAATTCCGAACCCAGGGCTATATACGAGTGTAGACACTCAAGCCCTAGGTTAACAAACCCTGGGTCTGCTAACTTGAGGTGTACTAACCTGGGCTTACATTGCATGTAGACATACCCTGCGAGTTGCAGCGGGAAGCCCCGGACCCTGGGCTCCAGCCCGAGCCTGGCTGTCTAAACTACAATTTTATAGCCCCGCAGCTCAAACCCAGTGATCTCAAGTCAGCTGACACAGGCCAGCGGCACACGTTTTATTGTCGTGTAGACACGTCCTTAGGGTCCTGGCTTTTGTGCTGCTTCACGGTCTGGTGCACGTATTTTGGTTAAAAAAAATACTGATGCTGAAGTAAAGTCCCCCACTGAAATGCTTTGGGGGAGATTTGCAAAGTTACAAGTAGTAGTTCGGCTCCTCCTGACTTTCAATAGGTGTCAGGTGCCGACCTGCCAGCTGTGCTTTGGATAGTCTCCCCTTTGTCTCTGTCAACTAAGTTATAGGCCAGGCTGCCAGAACAGGATGAAGCTCCCCAGCTGTTCTATTATTAGCGTGATTCTTTGGAGTTATC
This sequence comes from Trachemys scripta elegans, assembly GCF_013100865.1. Lineage (NCBI taxonomy): Eukaryota > Metazoa > Chordata > Testudines > Emydidae > Trachemys > Trachemys scripta. The sequence continues at coordinate 82,210,631 of NC_048307.1, read as the reverse complement.
AATAAAATATGACCTGGCAAGTGGCAATGCATTTGCAGAGGGTAGCGTAGTGCGCCACATGCATTACTTATGGGGCCATGGCTGCAAACCTTGGATAATTGAAGGTACTCTGGGTTTGGCCGTGTGCCACACAACACACCCTAATCATGCAGAAGTGGTAGGCTAACACGTGTCCTCCTGTTCTTGCTTAAAGGTGAACTGAAAAGCTTTTCGCAGCACTCCAAGGCCTGAATGCAGAGTTCTCTGTTTCTCCCGCAAGACCTGCCAACACATTCATTGCTGCAGCAGAGACGGGGGACCTGGAATTTGGTTCTTGACAAGGAACCCATGAAAGGGACGACCCTGCAGGTGCTAATGTGTCGGCTTTGTGGCCTACAGTGGTGCCTTTTTCTTTGGAGAGGTTGAGCTAGTTTGGTTTCCTTGTTCTTGTAGTTCGGAGAGAAAGGGGAACATGGGCAGCTACGGCCCTTCATGTCCTGAGGGTCCGAGCTGAGGACGTAAAGAGCCTCCCTCGGCAAAGGAACAACTTTCCTATTGTCATCAAATGGGCACTTGACTCTTTTGCCAGCAGGATTAAAAAACCTAATTGTTTTTTAATCATTGCTGACGGATACAAATTGCTCAATATGCCACAAACAGGGCAGACCACATAGCTCCTCCCTTATTTATATACGAGGGGTGCAGTGCTCACCAGTAACGACACATGCCCACGTACAGCAGTGAGACGGCACAAAGAGTACAAGGGATAAGGCAGTGCAAGTAAAGTGGTACGAGTCAGCCAAGATGACGGCATTAGAGGAAGACCCTTATAGCCTACAATTCCCATTTGTGCAAGGTCTCAGCCAACTCTTTTCAGACTGTGCATTGAACTCAGAGTTGGTCATTTCCTTGAGCACTTGGAAGTTGGACAGCAAAAGCTGTGGCTATCTAGTAGAGATTGAGGGGCCAAAAATATCTTGGGAAACCCCCAAACCATACCTAGTTTACTCGGACACAATCAACACAATCCAGGTGGAGGCCAACACAGTTATCATCCAGGGATTTCTTTTTTTCCGCTCTACTGCTGGTAATAGGTCACCTTAACAGATCACTTTCGTTAGAGTGTGTATGGTAACACCCATTGTTTCATGTTCTCTGTGTATATATCTCTTCCTACTGTATTTTCCATTCCATGCATCTGATGAAGTGGGTTTTAGCCCACGAAAGCTTATGCTCAAATAAATGTTAGTCTCTAAGGTGCCACAAGTCCTCCTGTTCTTTTCACCGAGGGAAAGTCACACCCTCAGGACAGCCATCCCAGTGTTAGCCAATCAGCTTACCCTGACCTCGCAATGTTAGTCCAGATGCAGCATTTTCCGGGGCAGTTCTGGTACTTACACAAAGTGTAGTCGAACCGCGTGGTAGCAGCGGCCCTGGAGCTCAGAAGCTGTGGAAGCTCCAAGCCAGCTGAATCCGCTGTGCTGCATAAAGACTTTGAAGGAATGGTTACGAGTGCTTACCGTGTGTAGCCCAAAGACAAACTGACCTAGGGGAGATTTGGAATTGATTTGTTTAGCAGTTTACCAACAGCTAAGAGGAATACACCAGAAGTTAGCCAGAGGCTCACCCGTCAGGGCAAGCCAGCAGACAGTCTTCAAGGCTTTGACAGATTACAAGACTATTGGTCAGATTTGAAATGATGCCCCTCAAGGCCTCCTTCACTGGGGCTTCCATGACAAATCCTTCAGCTTTACTCTGGGTCATAATTCTCTCCCTCGGACGCTGACCTGTACCTCGGGAAGGGGCAGTTTTTCCAAGCATGGGGCATGGAGCTGTCATGAGCAACGTCAGCAGCTATTGAGAAGACATGCGTGGGCACCATCACTGCTGCTGTTGCGATAGCAGTAAGGAACTCAGATGGAGAATGGAACAAACACATGGGGCTTGGGGGTTTTAAAAATCCCTTGAAACCTGGTCCTTGTCACCCCTGGTTAAATCCAGCCAGCTTTATCTGTAGTGCAAATAAGCCACACACAGAGTCATCTCCGTCTTCTGCCATCTAAAGAGGGGACTGACACAGCTCAGCGAATGGCGCGTTCTGGGAAATACAGTTTAGAATGACCCCAGTTAAAACACCTACTTAGAGTAACCAAAACTTCATTGATTCTCGGGGCCTGGTCTTGGGGAGGGAAAGGGTCTCAGTGAACCTGGGAGCTGAGGGGTCCCAATTAGCAGCAGAGGATGCAGACCACGAAGAATGTACTTTCATCTTGAAGCCTTTGGCTGTGTTGACAAAATGATCAGACGACTGTTACTACTCCAGGGTGATTAAAAAACCCGTGTATTTTCACAAAGTCTTCCTGGACGGTGATTTCTTCTTAATAATAGTTGCGAGTGCGTCATGATGGTAATTTAATGTACAGTATAATGTGTCTGAATGCATGTCTCCCAGTTAACCCGGGAAAAGGCTGTACAATAAAACCATGTGGAAATGACTGGAAATTAAGCTAATTAAAAGTCAAGGTAAAGTTCACAGCTGGCAATGTGTCCACTTTTACTGTTACATCAAACAGCTTAACTGTAAAACGTCTGGCTCCCTCACGGCTTCATTTCTCTCTCTGCATTTACTGAGGCTTTGAGGTCCTCTGATTAGGGGGGTTCTTCTCAGCTGCCGTCACACACACACACACACACACACACACACACACACACACACACACACGCCCTATGGAGAGAGAGGGAAATGCTAAATGGGCAAGTGCAGACTGTCCTTTCCCCATCCCGTCTGACTTGTAGCTCAGCACATTTTTATCTGAGAGGAAACACCCCGCGATCACCAGCGCTTGCTCTCTGCTCAGCGACGGCTCCACCCTCAGAGCTTCACAGCTTTTCACGCGTGTTAGAACACTAGACACCTAGAGTCAGGGTCCCAGCCCTTGTGCAGTGGCTCTCAAATCCGACAGCCGTGAGATCCGTGGCGTTTCTTGCCAGTATAACCCAACATGAGCATAGATACCCTGCAGCATACGCGCACTCTGGAGCCACTGAAAATGACCTGTGGCCATATCAACGCTGACACGGGAATGGGGAGTTCCTGTCTCTCATGGGACGGTGGAAGTGAAGGAGGGCAGGGGGCAGCCTGTATTTGAAAATGTTATTGTGCTGCTCAGGAAGAAAACGAGCATCACAAGTGTTTGCTGAAGATGCTAGAGATCTAAAAATGCTGAAGCCTCAAATTACTGGATAATCCAGGGGGCACATCCCCCAGAGTCCCTCTCACTTAGGCACAAATATCTCACCAGGGTCACTCTACTCCTTCCAGGTGAGATGACAAATTCAACATGTCCCCTCCGTCTCTAAGGCGGATGCTGTTTTTTGCAAGCCAACCCTTTTGCCCTGTGAGATTCACAGCTGAGCCCGGCCTTACGGATTCCCGTGGGCCCAACACTTCATGCCGACATGGCGCTGCGGAGAACAGCCATTGTGTTCGAGGTGCTTTGGCTGGGAAGGTGAGACAGCTGAGAGAGAAACCCCCCACTCCGCACTGGGATGGGAGCCCGGAACCAAGTGGGTGGAGTCACCGGCCGCCATTCAAAGTACAATAGGAGAGAGAATCAGATGTGACAAACACTCGTCATGTGACTGAATGCGTTTCTGGAAGGTGCTCTGCTCGGATCCTAGGGCGGGAAGGGTGGTCCAAGAACCCGAGCAGGACAGAATACTCTAGTGGTTGAAGGATTTTTTTTTTTGGTCATCCTCTCACAAAAGCCAAGACAATCAAACCATTCGCCACGTCCATTAGTAGAGAACAGTTGGAAAACCCTTAGAGCCCTCAGCAGCATTCGGTGTCCCCCAGTCCGCCCATGGAGTCAGCAATCCAGGAAGTCTCCTTGTGGCCGAGGCACTTAAATGATTTTCTGCCGTATGGGTTTCCCCCGGTTACATTATTTATTAGACGATTGGCAGGTCCTTATGTTGTTAAGCTGTCGCTATATTGAGTTATTTCCTTTTCTTTGTCAGAACTATGAAGACAATTAGTTAAGACGAAACAGACGCTTATGAAATAGATGAGATGCATCAGCAGCGATGAGCCAGGCAGAGCCGAGCGCTGCTGCAGATACCTTCATCCCGGTATGTCTTCGATTTGTTTTTTCAGTTGGCGGAGCACTACGTTGGCCACACATGCTGGGTGGATGCAGAAACTTCTACTGCCGAATATATCGGGGTGGAGCCTCATGGAAATGGTGATGGGTCTAGGACAATGGCAAACTATATATAGCAAGAAAGAAAGGGCACCCTACTATGTAAGACTAATATCAGGGCACCGATCTGGCAAGGGCTTAGAGCCAGCTGTTCTCACTGAGTTGCCTGTTCCACTGGGAGATCAAGGTGTTCAACACCTTGCAGGATTGGAGGGCTGGAGCTAAAATCTTGTCATGAGGAATTGAGCTGAAAGATGGGAGTTGATGGTCTATCTAACATATCGAAAAGCCCATTCTGCTGGCTGGGTACCCTGTTAGCAGGAGGAGTCTCATCTGTTGACTTCAGAACATACCAACCACTTTCTACAGAGAAGAACATTTTAAACTACATTTAAAAAGACAGCGTGTTCCATTTTCTCTGTGACATGAAGAGGAAGACTCTTTAAAAATTCAGTTAAAGTCACTAGAAATCAGATTCCAGCTCTGTCTCCGGAGTGGGCGACTTCACACCAGCCATTAGCTTGCTCCTTGGTGTGAGAAATGCCATCAGAGACTTCCTCTGTGTAATAAGAACAAGCAGTTGCTTGGAGAGCTCAGTGGATTAACAGAGCTGTGAGAAGGCAGAGACTTTCAACGGGAAATTGCCTGTTTCAGTTTGTGTGATTTTCTGACCCTGACATTTCACTGGTCCTCGAAGTTTCAGGGCAATGGTTCTCTCTTCTCCAGATACACATGAAAACACAGAAACCCTCCCACCTCTCCCTGGGAATTTGGTGGACATGAAACGTTGCCCATTGTAAGCCAAGAGTCAGGGTGGGGATGGGTTGAGTAGCTGAGTGCTGCGAGAGCTGCCTGCCATGTTGTTCACAGTCATCTCACTGTTACCTTGGGCTTCCCCCCTGTCTGCTCCATGCACCTCTTGTGTTTTGTGCGACACTCACGTTGTCGGCTCTTTGGGAAAGGGACCGTCTTTTGTGCGTGGGCTGCTCAGCACTGCTGTCACACAAGACAATCATTCTGCTGCTGCTTTCCTTTGCCAAGTTTCCTCCCTCCTACTTGACTCAGCCCTGGCTCTCGCACACGTCGTCTGTAACCTTACCACAGCCGCACTGCTGTAACTGCGCAGGTCCCCGCATCAACAAGCGAGAGCCGCAGTAAATTAACGCCAGCACTTTGCCAGCGTTGCATTATACAAGTGGGATGGGAGCGATGGAATTGAGGTCAGGAGGCAGGACAGAGAGCTAAGCCTCACTCAGCAGCGAACGCCAGCAGCAGTGAGACAGAACAGAGCGGCTGGGCTGAGAAAGTGCTTATGTTGAGGGCACAGTATCTCCCTGCCTCCAAACACAAGAATGGGGGGTGTTCAATGAAATGAAAAAGATGGGAAATTCAAAACCAATACAAGGAAATGCCGTGATTAATCTGTGGAACTCACTGCCACAGGAAGTTGTTGAGACCAAGAATTTAGCAAGATTCAAAAAGGGATTGGGTATTTATATGGAGATCAAGAAAATCCAGAGTTCTAATAGTTAATGGTAACACATTTTGGAAGGGATATTAAACCTCCTGCTTCAGGGCTTAAGCCAACCTCTAAATAATAGAAACCAGGACGAGATGTACACAGGGGTTAGATTATCCCACCTCTATTACGGCAGGGTGCTTACGTCTCCTCTGACGCACCCGACAAGATAATGGACTAGATGGACCTGGGAGCTGGTGCAGTCTAGGAATTCCCATGTTCAGAACAGCAGCAGACAGCAAACCAACCTCCCGCGTCGGAGCCCAGCGCGTCCACAGCTTTCCTGATTCATGCAGGATGTACAGACAGCCGCAGGCGTGCCAGCGGCTTCTAATGCAGTGATCCTACGCTCAGCCAGGAGCAGCTGCAGCTGAGTTAGGTGGACCTTTGGGCCCATCCCCAAGCCAGAATCCTCTCTCGCTGCTGTCAAGGTGTAGCCAAGGCATCAGCGACGCTGACCTGTGTGCTTCCAGTTGGCGCTGCACTGGACGGAGGCTTGGAGGCCAGATGGGGCAGGAGGTTTAGGTGCTCCAATGGCCTCTGGCATTAGTGCTGGCCGCAGTTCTCCCCTGCTATAGCCCCCCAGTAAGCCAACCTCTCCTGTGCAGAACACCCCTGTGACCGCACTCAGCAGAGCGGCCTCAGTGCAGCAAATCCACACCTGTGCCTAAGAATGATCCCAGGACCCATAAGTGCTACCTCTTACGCAGCACTTTTCATTGCTAGAGCTCACAGTGCTTTACCGAAGGATCACAGCACCATTACCCCCATTCTACAGAGGGGGAAACTGAGACATGGGGTGACTGGCCCAAGGCCACCCAGCAGGCCAGTGGCAGAGCCCAGAATAGAAGTCAGCTCTCCTGAGTACCATTCCAGCACCCTCATCACTGGGCCACACATGGGGGGACCACAAAGGTGTCCAGTTTAGATCAGCAAACCCATGACTGGACACACATGTGTCTGCCCCATAGAGACCTCTGCCGGGCCCCAAGTCCCCCTCCAACAATCCCCTCTCTTACCTATTGTCCTCTTCGGAGAAAATCCCAGTGAGCTGCTACCCCTCCAACATCGCTGGAGGCAGGGCCTCTGCTCCACCCTCTCTCAGGTCTAACTCCTTGCTACTTTCACCAGCTCGCTGGGGAAACATGTGCCTCGAAGCTCTTTGGAGGGGGTGCTAAAGAAACCTCTCTTCTGAGGCCCCCAGAAACAGCCGAGCTCGAAGTTCTGTTCACGGCTGGCTGGTGCAAAGCCCAGAAAGCACAGCCCCTTCTCTGGGAAAGTCAGAACACCTTGTCCTGACTCTCCTGAGCACACGGGGCAGGCTAAGCCAACCAGCCCCCCAAGTCAAATATCACGTGAAATTCAGGGCTGCAGTAGCAGACCCAAAGCACTGGGATGAGAAGGTCTCTCTGGCCTTTGAGTGAGAGGCGAGAGAGAGAGGCGCTCAGTGGGCCAATCATTAAAGACCCAGAAGCATCCTGTGCAAAGCCGCCCCACTCCAACACTGAAACGCGCCAGCACTTGGCCTCAGACACAGCTAGAGGGTGACCAGACAGCCTGATATTAGGGGCTTTGTCTTCTCTAGACTCTGCTATCCCCCTACCTCCCATCCTGATTTTTCACACTTGCTATCTGGTCACCCTAGCTGGGCAATACGTTTCAAACACGGGGTGGGTTTTTTTGGCGGGGGGGGGGCAGGGCCTGCTTTAGAGTAAGGAAGATTTTTGCAAATGTTTCATTTCTTTATTGTCAAAACCCAAAACCAAGAATTTTTCGGGGGGTGGGAGTGAGATGCTTTGTTCCCCACTTTTGGCCACTTTCTTTAATTTTGACCCCTTTCCAGTGGTAAATAAAGAGAAAGCGGGAAGGGCAAAATCGAAGAGAAAAGGGGGGAAAACACCCCAAATTTCCAAAAGGGAATATTTTCTAAAAAAAATGTGCGAGGAAACTATCAAATAAACCAAACCCCCTTCCTTCCTGAGCCCAGACTGAAGCATGAAAACGATTTCACCCCAAATCATTGCCATTTGCAACCAGCTGCAGCCCGGAATTCTCACAGGCGTCCGGAAAAGGGGCCCAAAGGCTTTCGCACGTTGACAAAACTTACATTCCTCTAAACACTATTAAATCTACCTCTTCCCAGAAGCCTCCAGCTCCAAACCAGAGAAATGCTGAATGTCCCAAGCTTTGCCATGTGAATTGTGCACAACTCTTTCCCCCAGAGTGTAGGGGTGAGTGCTTGTGGAGCTGGGAGGAAGAATCTATGTACCCAAGTCTAAAAGCCTGGCTATTTCACTCTAATTTTAAATCTCTGCAGGGGTGTTTTAGCTTTTCCTTGCTGAGCTGCCTAGCAGAGGAAAGTAGGACTATGCAGTGCTGAGAGGTATGATAAACATCCAGGAGATAAAAGCATCTAGAAAGGGGGGAAAGAACATACATTTCCTGTATTCATGGTGCTGTGGCTAATGAGACAGCAGAGCTAAGATCTGAACTCCAACTGCATCTTACATCAAAGGATTAGTGATGTATTTAAAAAGGAGAATGAGGCCTGAAAGCTTTCCTGCTGCTCTTGCAACTAAACGGAGGCTTCTGTGAGTAAACAAAGTATTCAACGAATGTAAATAGCACTGGCGAAATGAGGAGCTAATGAACCTAAAGAGTCAGATTTGCAAGATGACGTGGCTGTAGACAATCTAGGATTGGGCTGGGATAGAACTGATGTGGCCTTACACTCGAGACCAGGACCACATTGAGTGTGCAACAGAGGCAGCCCCTACCCCGACCTGCCATCTAAATAGACAAGAAAGGGAGCAGAGGCAGGAGAAGCTCAAAGAGGTGAGGTGACCTGCCCCCAGGCTGCAGCACAGCAAGGACTGGAGCCCAGGTCTCTGGAATCCCACACCAGCCTCTCTTCCCCCGCGCCATATACAGCGAAGTCTCTACTCGTAAGGTACATTTTTAGGGTAACCTGTATAGCCCCCCATTGGCTTCATCCCCGCTATGTTCCATGGGAGATTTTATGCGGCTCTTCCCCCACGCGGTGTGCGCAGAGCGACAACCCAGTGCCGAGCCCTGTTTCGTTGCGCCGGTTTCCTCCTTTGGTGAGCTATTTTCCACAGCGTTTTCCGGCAATCAAAACAAGGTTCCTGTGTCACGGCACCTGCTCAGGGTGAGATTTATGGTTCCCTCCCCCAGAACGGGCGTCCGAAAACAGGCAGCTATCGAGCACCGGTGACACTGTCAATTAGTCACGGCACTAAGCCAGTGGCCAGGCAGGATCTGTGGGGCTGAGTTCAGTATTTCTAGGCTCTGAAGGCTGGTCTCCAGGCCGAATGCATTGACGAGTGTCTGACTTGTTAGTTGCCAGTTATGCAGGAGGGACTACGCACCTAGTAACACATTAGTTACTATGCAGCTGCGTAAGACCCGCCTATGGGGATGAAACCAATCGAGTTCTCCAGCGGCAACGCTGAAAACATAATGCACCGAATAGAGACTTTCTAGAGAATATTTTAACTATCCTGTAGCATTTAATAGGGAATTACAGCACCGATCCCACCAACACACCTCTGGGTGATTTTAAGGCACATGAGCAAGGTTACTTGCCTGTATAAGCATTGGCAAGGCTAGGGGCCAAAGGGACAGATTTTCAATGGTATTTAGGTGCCCGAAGAAGCAGGTAGGTGTCTAGTGGGATTTTCAATGCCTAGCGTTTTTGAAATCTCCACCTATTTGCTTCTTGAGGCACCTTTCCCCATTAACACTCTGGCCCTAAATCCCTACTAGAGAACATAAGAACGGCCATACTGCATCAGACCAATGGTCCATCTAACCTAGGGTCCTGTCTTCAGGCCATGTAACATATCTTTGCAAAGGTTATGATGTACTGAATATATTCATCCTATTTGTATGCATGTGTCATTTTTATATCGAAAGTTTTGAGCGTTGGCTCTATGCTTGTATTTAAAGTGTTTGCTGTAGGGACACATTTTGCCCTACATGTTGTGAAGGGATTACTCAAGTAATTGGGAGTACTTAACTAACAATGGACTTTGGGAGATGCCAATCCACATCTGAGCTTCCCTGGGAACGTTCAAACTAACATGTAAACAACGGCGTCGGCCTGCAAAAAGCTGAATCATTCAGGGACATGTGATTTGCCCAGGTGGCTACAAACTCCATCTTGTTGCTGTGACTTTGCACAGGAGAACAAAGGGGTTTCCTCCCACAAGAGAGAGAACATAAAAGGCCCTGGAAGCCTCTCCATTTTGTCTTCAGCTGGCTCAAGAGATAGCCTCTCCACCCCAAAGAAATGCGTGAAAAAAACTAGAACAAACGACAGTAACTATGGGGATGTGAGTGACTGGTTGGCCCAGACTAGGAAGGAATCCAGTCTGTGAAAGAAGTTTATTGGAACATTGCTGGAGGTGAGATTTCATCTGTAATCAGTTTCTTACTGTATTAGACTTAGACTTGCGGGGTTTGTTTTATTTTGCTTGGTAACTTACTTTGTTCTGTTTGTTATTACTTGGAACCACTTAAATCCTACTCGCTATACTTAATAAAATCACTTTTGTTTATTAATTAACCCAGAGTAAGTAATTAATACCTGGGGGAGCAAATAGCCGGGCATATCTCTCTATCAATGTTATAGAAGGCGGACAATTTATGAGTTTACCCTGTATAAACTTTATACAGAGTAAAATGGATTTATTTGGGGTTTGGATCCCATTAGGAACTGGATGCTAGAGACAGGAGCACTTTCTAAGCCGTTTTCAGTTAAGTCTGCAGCTTTGGGAGCGTGGGTCAGACCCTGGGTCCGTGTTGCAGCAGATTAGCATATCTGGCTCCACAAGGCAGGGTTCTGAAGTCCCAAGCTGGCAGGGAAAACGAGATCAGAGGTAGGCTCAGCACATCAGGTGACAGTCCCAAGGGAGTCTCTGTGACCAAACCCGTCACACTGGCCTTTACTGAACCAACTAAAGATCCCATTTCCCAATGCAGCTTCTTCAGTCAGCACCTTCATTTTTCTTGGGGTCAGCCTGCATGCCCTTTATAAAGCACAGAATGTTTCTTGTTTCACTACTTTTTAAACAAGTAGATAAAAAAGCCCATTTCCCAGGACTCCAGCGATGCTCCTGAGAATGAGGCCTGGGGTAGATGCTAACACACGCACTTTCTTTCCAAGTCAACCAAAGTGGCTTTCATTGCCTCTTCCAGCGCTTGAAACTCAACATACAGCAGACTCAAACGAACGCTTTTTCTCTGGTCCCTTATTCGTGCTACGCAGCCGCCGGTTCAGATAGTGTATTATACTTGTGTACCCTTTAGGCAGTCAGATCAATTATCATCAATTATGCATTACCCCTTAGCTCATTGCAGAACCGCTGCCTACAGCTGCTTCCAGCTGTGTCTGTTGGAGCAACAATTCTATTCCCTCGGAAGAGCCTTTCACGACGCCCCTCCCCGTCTTTAGGAGAAAGTAACAGTCCAGCGCTAGCTGATTGATGGCTCTGAGTTAGGCCCTCGCGGGGTCTCATTAAAACAGGCCCCACTTAAAAACGAGAGGTGAGAATGGCCCGTGTCCCCTCCTCTTTCCCATTCTTCGTGCCTGGAACTGGCTGTGCCTAAGATTGTATCTAATCGGCGGCTGTCACAACTGACAGCCGCCGTGGAAATCTTTGGCCATTTATAGGAACATGCTCCTGGGTGGCCCATGAGCCCTCTCCCCTGTCCATATCCCCTCCAGCCACCGGATCAGACCGGACCCCAGCTGGAATAAAGCCATAGTCACTCCCACCAGGTATGTCTGTCTCCCGCCTGCCTTGGGTCTGTTCTCCCTGCCTGTCTCTCAGTTCCGGCTTCCTCCCAAACATCCCCCCGGCTGGCAGCCTTCCACCGGGTGCCCTCCCCTTGGACGATCTGCTGACTGAGTCCTTATGCTTAAATCCACCCCTGCAATCTGCCGCCTTGGACCACACCCCAGAGTGATGGGAGTTGTACTGAGCGGGGAGTGCAGGCTCCAGACTACAGACAGTCAGGGTTGCTCAGGGTTACACCTCCACTAGGGAGCAAAAACGCCATCTGCAGCATTTGAGGACTCTGTTTTTTCTGCACCCATCTCTAGGAGTGGGACTTTGCACCGGCTCTGTTAGGACTGGGGAGCGGCACCTTTCATCAGCCATCTCCTGCCTGGCTGCTGCCGTGCCAGCCAGACCTACAGCATCACAAGCGAAAACATGTCACTGCTTCAGCTTCATCTCTCTGGGTGGAGATGAAAGGCTCCACAGGCTGCAAGCAGCCACTGCTCAAGTGTTCCGAAGTGTTTCCTCTCATACAGGGCTGCATATTTAGTCAAATCCGACAGGTAATGAAGCGTGGTTCACAAAGGTTGCCATCTACAGAGCTCGGGACATTACTGCAATTCTGATTTTTATCCCCCTTGAGTAACTGACTGTGACATTTTTGCATTTTACTCCAGAGTGCTGCTTTGAATAATAACTTGGGGGAAAAGGGCTTAATTTTCTGTTTCATAGTCACTTACCCCTTTAATTCTGCTCACTCCAGTCTCCTCTCCTCTGCTTCTTCTAGCCACAAAAAGCAAATGCGCTTTTTTTGTTCTTTGTAGATGAAAGGAAGGGAATTCATCCAATTTCATACTTACAGAATCAGTAAGAAATTACCTTGCAAATTGTGCTCTTGGGGCAGAGTTGAAGCCCCTGGTGAGAAGCGTGGGAAGCGCATGCACTAGATGAATGCGTCATACAGTACCTGCCATACACACACAGCCTTATTCCCAATCCCTTTAAATGATCCGTTTTCTCTACCTCCACCCACACCCAGCCCAAGCGAAGTAAGAAGGCTGGCTCTCACACATCCCCCTATTTTTGAAATGTATTTCAGAACAATGCTATGGGCAATGTGAATTCTGATCCACGGGCCAATCAAACAGACCGGGGAAATGTGCAGCTGAGATCTGGGGCCCGATTCCCAGGTGGTGTAAATCAGCAATGGAGTTGTGCCAATTTGCACCAGCTGAACATCACTCACCGCTTCCAAACTGAGGTGAGAACAATGTGAAAAGGGTCGGAATTAAAGGCCCGGGAGGCAGGGGCAGGAAATCACATTTTGTGTTTCATGGATGATGCACAACAAATATTGGCCACTTAGCTTGATGTGATTTTGAGCCACCCAAATTCTACTTCGTTGACAAAATAGCTGAGTTCGGGCCCCAAATCTGCAGCAACATGAATTTTGTCCTGTTTCCATGGAAAGCCAATCTTTTAGAGGGGAAAAAAAAAAACCCTAATTTTTGCTCCAGTTGGCTCAAAACTAGGACCACTCCCTTTTTTTGTTCTAAATATTTAGAAACCATCACAACATTTTCTGCAAAAAAAAAAAAAAAAAAAAAAAGCACCGATTTTGGTTTATACTTAAGGCCCCGATCCTGCAGTTGGATCCAGGTGACCAGCCCCTTGCAGCTGCTCTGATGCTCACCATGATAGAGACGAAGTAGCGCCCATTTTTGACCACTCTTTCATTCAGACCTGGAGATGCCACAATGCACGTACACAAGAGAATTGTTGTGATCAACGCAAGGGGTTGTGCATTTCTGAGGGTGCTCAGCGCCCTCCGTTCCCATCGGCGTGAATTGGGATTTGAGGGACTTCCCAGATGTGCTCAGCACTTAGCAGTCAGAGGCCCTGCTCCGGTAAGTGGACACAGCAGCCTGGTTCGCTCTCCCATGTAAAGTCCCGGTGAGGGCAGTATGACTCAGTGCACGGGTAAAGGTCTGTGCTGCCCCTTTGCAGGATTGGGGCCATCGGCGCACCGGTGCGTGCTCTCCCTTATCAGAGCACAGGACCGATATTAACCAACCAGTCCTCGTACAACCCCAAGAGGGGGAGACAAGCCCATTCTGTAGTCTGGGTAATGGAGAGTTTCAATGCTGCTTGGGATCAGAGCCCACGCACAGGTACAAGGCCCCTGAGTTGATGGGTCTTCAAGCAGAATCTGCAGAGATCTCAGCAGATTGGAGACCAGAGCCCCTGCTTCTTCCTTGGAGAGGCCCAAACTTCCTTGGAGAGGAATTCTCAACAGGGCCTGCATGGGAGTTCCCATAGGGCAGGGAGTAACTCTCCCTGATCCCAGCCAGAGCCTTCCAGGCCAGGGGCTTGGCGCACACAGCTCCAGGCAGGCGGTTACACGAAGCTGTCAAGCTGAGTCAGCGTAAAACACACGGCGCAAGCTGTCCTTCGCTGGGAATTAGTCTAGCCCATTCTCCAGCCAACGGGCTGTGACGGCTGACTTTCCGCTCAAGGAGAGAGCTCCGGCTTTCTCTTGAACCCTCCCGTTACAGTTTACGTTTTGTTTTCCCCATGGATGGTTTTGCTATCAAATAAATGTCTCAGTTGAATTCATCTTATTTTTTAAAATGAAAGCATCAGCATATTGGCCAGGCCGATCATAAAACGACAGATAAATCTGCCAAGAAATGCAGTTTAATATGAGTATTTGTTTAGAATAGCAATTGTTCCCTCGTGGGCCGTTGATTATAAAGAGAACATCTACCGGACGGTAGCAGTCCCATATCGTCCTTTAGCTCAAGGTTCGGCCTACTTGGGTTTCTACGCTAAACATTTTTGGCAGATGCATTTATTAGAAAATCAGATTGGCTAGCATTACTAAAAACAAACCAACCCCTTGGAATATGGGGCTGTCTTATGCACTCTAACAGCAGCTATAAAATGCTTATTATTATCATTATAGGGGAGGGAAAAGCAAAGGTCTGTTCCCATAGACACAGAGAAGGATAAGACAAGAATGGGATACGGGGAACTGAGGGGACCAAGAAGACCAGTCGTGATCTGTTGCTGTCTGACCTGAGGTGCAGAATCTCTGATCTCTCGCAGCAATCCCACATCTCCCTTCTACTTGTCACAATCGGGCGATCAGGTCAGAGGCCAGGGACAGCACTGAAGGTCCGAGCTGGAGTCAGGAACCAGGAGTCTGCGCCAAGGGGCAGAGCCAGCGTCAGGAACCAAGCACCGAAGCCAGGGGCAAAGCTGGAACCAGAGTCCCAGTACAAAACCCGGGGTTGGGATCAGAGTCGCAGTTCAAGGGCGGAGGCTGCGGGTCAGAGTCAGGGCTGGGGGGTCCGAAAGTGAGCGAAGAGAAGCAACTCCCTCGCTACAGCTGACAGGGAAGTCTGTCTCATTGCAGACACCTCCTGGAATTAAATAGAACGCCTGGCCCAAGGAGGCTGTGAGAGACGCGGTCAGTCCGGCCAGCTGAGGTGGTACTTCCCGTATGGGTCTCAGCAATCATGCTTACGACCCTATCACGGCTGCCGGGGACTGGTGGGGAGGTGTTGACCGTCTCGTAGTCCCCGCAGAACTTCACACTGTGGCCGGCCCAGCCAGACGGGCGGGCGTTTTGTTGTGTTTACCCACTAACTGGACTCTGTCCACACACTGCAGGGAGCGTGTGCACTGCTGGCCAGAAACACATCAGAGCCACAGGCAAGAGGAGTTAAACAGGAAGCTCCCCCCACTCCTCCCAGGGAAACACCTGCCAGCAAGGGGAGCAAATTCTGGAGCTGAGGGCTATTCACTGAGAACACCGTTCTACCTGGCACTAGGAACAGCAGCACCTAAAGGCATCAGCTCAGATCAGGGCCACAGTGTGCTAGGTGCTGTATAAATACATGGTAAGGGAGGTCTTGCTCCAAAGAGCTTCTGGTCTAAATAGACAACCTAGGCAAAGAGTGGGAGGGGAAACTGAGGCACAAGGTGGGGAAGTGACTGCCCAAGGTCCTGCAGCAGACCAGTGACTAGAACCTAGATCTCCTGAGTCCCATCCTGTGTCCCATCCACGATGCAGCTGAAGTGGCGGCGTACCTGCCAAGGAGCGTATGGGATCACACGCCCGTCCCACTCAGGATTGGGTCTTTTCACTGCCCCCCCAGGTTCCTCTGCACAGGGTGGAGGAAGAGAGCTGGGAGTTTAAACCAGCAAAAATGACAAGCCCAGCTGAAGGGGAAAATGCTAGTGGGTCTTCTCCGGAATCCTTCTTAATTAAACCATACAGGAAGGGGCTGGGCCTGCCCTCTTTCCACAGGCGAATCTCCCGTAGGATTGGACACTATTGTTATTTAAAATGCACAAGAAACCTGGTCATAGTCCCCCGGGGCAAGGAGCTCAGGAGAATCCAGGGACTTCTAACAGCACACTGCTACAGGGGATTGTTTCCCCTTTTCTTTTTACAGAGCTGTGCCAGTGCTTTGGTTGGCAGGTCTGCAGCACCCTCTTGTGGCTGAAGAATTCACCACTGGCAAAGTCGCTTTTTTTGTGTTTCTGGGTGATGCGCAAGGGTGAACAACGCACCCTCGCCTTGCTCTGTGTCAGGAGTTGAGACAATCCACGCTCAGCTCTGGAAAATCATTGTACGGGGGATGTGTAGCTGCACAGGGCGAGTGCTGTGCTCCCGCCGCACCTCAACAGAGCCCAGGAACTTAATCCCATTTCTATAGAAATACGAATGTTGGTCAAGGCGACAGAATCAAGAGGTTAAGAATAAATTAGAACTGAATCCTTAGAGCCAGACTTTGGCCTGGACCCAGCAAGGTACTTAATCATATGCTTCACTTTAAGCGTGTGAATAATCACATTGATATCACTGGGACTACACATGTGCTTAAAATTTGGCATGTGCTCACACACTTCGCTGGATCAGGATATATATAAGATTTGGTCCTTTCCTCTACCATGGCTACACCAAGTCTATCAGAAACACCCAGGAAGTTACAATTTGACTCCGATTCTGGGTCTAAATGCCATGAATCAAGCCCCATCTTTTAATACGTGATTTCATTCACAGAAGACCGATTACAACCCTATTATTTATAGCAATGGCAGGGAGCCATGGCCAACAGGTAAGAACAGCAAGTACAATCCTGTCTCCAGTGCTCCCTGTCAGAAATCTGAGGACAGAGGCTGGATCTGAGATGAGGCTGAGCTGAGAGACCCGAAGTCGAGTGTTCCTAACGTTCAGGGGGCCAACATCCAAAATGCAAGAGAGGGTGAAAACATTCCATCAAAATAACCTTTTTGTCTGAAAACGGCTGTTGGATGAAACAGAACATTTTGTGGGGAAATGTCCATTTTTCTAGAAAA
The DNA here is from genome assembly GCF_013100865.1 of Trachemys scripta elegans. Lineage (NCBI taxonomy): Eukaryota > Metazoa > Chordata > Testudines > Emydidae > Trachemys > Trachemys scripta. The sequence continues at coordinate 82,193,757 of NC_048307.1, read as the reverse complement.
TTTTTGTTGACATACCCAAACCCTAAAAAATGAAAACATTGTGGTTTGCAGTAACTGAAAGCTGGAATTTCTCAGATCCGGGTTGTCAGTTTTTCACCGAAAGCCAAAAAAAAGTAAAAGAAATTTTTAAACAGAAATGGGGGGAAAAAGAGGTTTGGTCTAAATTTTTCTTAGGGGAAAACCAACTCCCCAACCAGCTCCTCCAAACACAGAGATGGGCTCTGGCTGCCATGATCACAGCTGAATCTTGGGCTGGACTTTCCTAAAGTTCCCAGGATTTAAGGTCCTGTGCTTAGCCCTGGGCTGCAGTCAGATCTTCCCCATTGGTAACACACCTCTGAGGACATTAGGGGACGAGACCTGAGATTGGCAGCGGGGCATTACGTTCAGAGTGGAAACGCAAGTGACAGCTTTCTGACCCTTTCACAACCATGTGGGGAAATCCACTGTTTGATGTTGCTTAAGCGCCAAGCTTTTCAGCCACCAAGCCGTTTGCAACCCCACACGCGAAGTGAAACTGACCAACGATGATCCAGCACTTTGTGCTCAAAGAGTCTTGAGCGTGTAATTTTATGCTGAAAATGTTACAAGCCCCTCCCAGAATCCGGAACGAAAGAGGCTCATTCAGATTTTGCGAGGTTTGTTTGCCAATGGCTCCCTCAGTCTCCTTATGGTTCTGCGTCTCCCTCTTCTCTTGCATTTCTCCTGGCTTTGGTTGCACCCCTGCGTTCCCTGAGAAAGACCGAAATCTCCCCAAATTCAAGCGGTCTCCCAGAGGCGTAGCCAAGGTGGAACCAAGCGTGCAGAGTAAAGCAGTGACATGGTCCTGTTGGAAAAGGCTAACAAGCTGAGTGATGACAAAACTGCAACTAACTGCCTTAAGAGCAAACAAACGGCTTGTCAGTTCATGCCTCTCTGGGCTCTAAGAACAGGCATTTTCCGGCTTTATGCTAGGATATTCTAAACTAGCCGAGTGGAAGAAACTCTAATTCATGCTTTGATGTCGGTTTGGACACAGACAAACAAGCTTATTTACTCCATCAGGCACTTAACCTGTTCCTAAACTGCTGACGGGGAGCCCTCGAGATCAGCGCTGCAGCTCTGTGCTCTCTGCTCAGGCTGAATCGCACGCTCCTCTTCACACTTGTCTGTCTACACACTGGCCTCAGCACGGCCTGTGTGCTCTGCAGAGATTTCTCCTGCCCAGGGGAACTCTCCGCTGCACTAAATCTGGCAGGGGTGGCTGTGGTGCAGGGTGTGTGTGTGGGGGGGGGCTGCAGATAGTCTAGGGGTGGGACGGAGCTCTGCGAGGACTGACCCTCCGCTAGCATAAGGTAGCTTTGCACAGGGGCAGCTCTGTCTTGTGCCCGGGCCAGTCGACTGCAAACCAGGCTTCCTGTGGCCACCGCTCTCCGCTACAGAGAATCTGGCCATTGGGTTTATTTTCTTGTAATGTTTCTTATCAGCCAACTGAGATAGGCCAGAGCCCTGGACCCTGCACCTCTGGGGGCTCAGAAGCCAAACCCTGATAAAGATCTGAATTTTGTTCCCAGGCGGAATCAAAACCCTGGCACTGAAAATCCCCAAACTGGGGCACTTGGACTCTGGATGTGTATTTTATAGCTTGCCCCGTCTCTGCTGTAAGCCGACAATCTCACTAGATTGCCTCACAGAACTTTAGGTGCTGGTAAATATTTTGACTCCACAGAGCCAGACTGAGTCAGAGTCAAATAAAACTATCCCGCTTTAACACCCAGGTACTAATTTGCAAGGGACACAAACGTTCAAGCATCAGGGCACACCCTAACTTTTAAGTGACAGGGATCAGGATGAAACTTACTCTGCGAGCAGGTTACTCCATAATTACTCCCTTGGGGGTTTCTTGCACCTTCCTCTGAAGCATCTGGCCCAGGCCACTGCCTGAGGTGGGATACCAGACTGGATGGAGAACTGGGCTGATCCACCCTGGCAATTCCTATGTCCCTAGTCCTTTATGAAGGTCTGTCCATAGCTATCAAGGGGCAGTAAACTCCTAGAACTGGTGCTGACCCACCCTCCCCTTAAAGTTTCCACATTTCCTCCCCAAAATGGGAGCTTTATTCTTCATGATGGGGGCCTCCTACCCCAGTTGCACACCACGCACATCAGAGAAGCCGAAGTGATTGTTTTTGCTCAGACTGGGACTCAGCTGGAGATGCTAGACATCAGGTTTGGCTGAACACAAACATGCTTTATTTATGGAGCATGTTTAGACCATGCTTTGGGCAAACACAGTACATTTCCCCACATACAATCAGAGAGGAAGGTAAAGAAAGCTCTCTTGTAAGTATGATGCATGCACCAGCAATTACAGAAGCAAACACCTACACTACACTTTAAATCACCTGCAGGAAGGGAATGCTAAATACCTCTCTCCAGGCTATGGAGAAAGGCAGCGACAGACGGAAAGAGATTATTAAAAATTTTCTTTGAAAAATCTGAAGTTGAAGTGTTCACAGTGAGCCTTGACTACCTTGGCAAGAGCTGGAGACCCGCAGAAGAAGACTTGGACTTTCCCTTTATTTTCCTCTGCCATCTTGTGGAACACCTGACATGGAACGAAAGCAGAGAGAAGAAAAGAACAGGGTGAGGTCTGTTTTAACAGCTCGTGTGAACACCATTAACGTGCCCTGGGTTCACTAGCTCTCTTCCACCACAAAGCTAAGCAGGTGATACAAAGCACCACCTAGGGAGGTTCTTTTCATGGGTGGCCGTTAACAATTGCTAGGGAGGGTGGCTTGTTTCCGGCATGGATAAGGTGACGATGTAATGTAGCCTTAAACAGTAGACATGAAACTTGAAGCTTCCATCAAAGAAGTCCCATAGAGTTCCCACTTGAAAAGCCACCAGAAACCCTGACTCCTCAAGCATCGTTTTCAGCTCCGTGCTCAAGCAAAGCTCCCGTTGACTCTAAGATGAACCTGCCTGGTTGAGGAGGCAGAGGTTGGGCCCGGAGTGCCAGACTGACCACACTGACACCATTGTAAATACACACACCCCACTGACTACTCTGGAGTTACTCCAGCATTACCCTGCTCAGGGTGCTTGTGGTGGGTGCCCACAGAAGCAGTTTGTTAATTGGGTTTCAAGGATCGTTACCTTGCTCCAGTCGGGGCGGCCTGGTTGGGTTCTGGTCCTGAGTCCTGTGATAGAGTCTTTCTTTTCCTTCTTAGCCAGCAGATCTAAAGCCATCTGCAGACCAATAGCCTTCATATCGTTCTTACTAAGCGCTGCAGTCATGTACATGTGCATCTCTAGAAAACGGCCTGTACGTTTAAGGGAAAAGCAAAGTGACAGCTGAGCATCTGCAGTTCAGTTTGTTAATGCAGAATTACTGCCCGAGGCAGGTTCAAAACACATTGCCACCAAAACCCCAGCTAGGAGACCACCCGTCCCTGGGAAAATAGGTGGAACAACATGTCACTTCAACCGGACAGACTCTCTTTTGGTCTATAGACCAGCCTGATGTTCTAGGCCCGCTCCTCCAGGGAGGAGAGTCTCCCACCAATTCACAGACCCCCCACTGTATCTTCCTCGTGTTGCTCGTGGCGAGACGGTGCTGCCTCTGGAAGTGTGGACTGCCTGTGGTCGGGACACGTTATCAGAAGAGCCGCAGCAGCTATCGCACGAAGTAGCAAAGCAGGATTATTTGGTGCCGGTGCCCAAGGCACTGAGGCGTCCCACCCAACCCTTCGCATAGAGTTCTCCTGCCAGGAGCGGGGCAGTCCAAGCAGGGGAAGAAGTGCGGTGGCAGCCTTCAGACCAAGGGTACCTGGGCCACACTTAAGTCTGGCCCAGGAATGCCCCCCGTGTAAGGACCCGCCGAGAGCCTGTGGAGCGTAGCCTCAGTGGGCTTTGATGGAGCCAGGATTGGGACACAATGGTTGCAGCGCACAAATCCCCCCCTCCTCCAGCTGCCTCTTTTCCTGTATTTGCAGATGGGCCTATCACATGACAATAGGGACAATGCAACGTTCTACTGTGTCACTAAAGACACTTGCACTCTGCTGCGGGGCTGAGGTCAAGAGCATTCACACACGCCCATCGGAATGGGTGAGGGGGGGATTCACTAGAGCCGCTTGGCTTCCGCTTACCTTCCGGTTCCTCATCCGCCTGGTCCATTTCCAGCTTAGTGAGCAGGCTGACAAACCACTCAAAGGACTTCTGGTCTCGGTTGATCCAGATGAAGTCAACCTGAAAGCACGATCTTGGCTTTGGTGCTAGGGAGCCACACAGTTTCATACCAGACTATGAATCAGTTGACCTGTTGGTGTTTGTGCCTTTTAGAGCCCCCAGACTGGCAAAGCGACAAGGCCCCAGTCCCCAGCGGCTCTCGGTCACAATAGACAAGGGACAGACAGGCTTGGGACAGAGCCAGGTTCTAATTCTGTCTCTGCCTGGGCCTTTATACCATGTTCATCGCCCTGGGATCTGGTGAAGGAGCAGGATGGTTAGCCGGCAGCTCCAGAGTAGCACAGATTGGGCCAGTTATGCCTGAGCAAATCAATGTAGCTTCACTTACTCTACTGGGGCTCTGCCAACTTATGCCAGCTGAGGTCAGACCCATTGCCTGGGGGCGTGGAGTATTCAAACCTGTACTAAAATTGTAAACTATCGTTTTTAATTTTCAGGGGTTTCCCTGCTACTGCTTGCAGGCACGAGGGGTCTATAGGGAGGCATGCAATCTGGGAGCAGCAGTCAGTCTGCAAACAACCAGCCTAGAGCAAGGTGGGGTAAACTGTCCTCTCTGCCTTAGGGAGCAGCCTGCTTTGTCTCTCTCTGTTCTGGATTCTAAGAAATAAAGTTGTGTTACATTGTAACCTTCCAGAAAGATATCAAGTATCAGGGGGTAGCCGTGTTAGTCTGTATCTACAAAAACAACAAGGAGTCTGGTGGCACCTTAAAGACTAACAGATTTATTTGGGCATAAGCTTTCGTGGGTAAAAACGTGAAGAAGTGAGGTTGTTACCCACGAAAGCTTATGCCCAAATAAATCTGTTAGTCTTTAAGGTGCCACCAGACTCCTTGTTGTTTTTGTAGATACAGACTAACACGGCTACCCCCTGATACTTG